>NC_053028.1:679005577-679184484 GCF_003073215.2 Triticum urartu
GGTCATCCCAAAAGTAATGCCTCAAATCATAGAAGAACTTTTTCTTTTGCTGGTATGTGAAACTAGGTGGTATAAACTTAGCAACAATGTAATTAGCATAATCAGCATACCATGGAGCAGTATGAGAAGCATTTATGACATTTAATTGCTCACCAGGAAAGCTATCATCAATAGGTAGTGGGTCATCAAGCACATTTTCTAACCTAGACAAGTTGTCTGCAACAGGGTTCTCGACTCCTTTTCTATCAACAATATGTAAATCAAATTCTTGAAGCAAGAGAACCCATCTAATAAGTCTAGGTTTAGCATGTTTCTTTTCCATAAGATATTTAATAGCAGCATGATCAATGTGAATAGTTACTTTAGAATCAACAATATAGGGTCTAAAGTTATCACAAGCAAATACAACTGCTAAGAATTCTTTTTCAGTAGTAGCATAATTTCTTTGAGCATTGTCTAGAGTTTTACTAGCATATTGAATAACATTTAGTTTCTTATCAACTCTTTGTCCTAGAACAGCACCTACAGCATAATCACTAGCATCACACATAATTTCAAAGGGTAAATTCCAATCAGGTGGCTGGACAATAGGTGCAGAGATCAATGCTTTCTTAAGTATTTCAAATGCTTCTACACAATCATCATCAAAGACAAATGGTATATCTTTTTGTAATAAATTAGTCAGAGGCCAAGAGATTTTTGAGAAGTCCTTAATGAACCTCCTATAAAAACCGGCATGACCAAGGAAACTTTTTATACCTTTGATGTCCTTGGGACATGGCATCTTTTCAATAGCATCAACCTTGGCTTTATCAACTTCAATACCTCTTTCAGAAACTTTATGCCCCAAGACAATACCTTCATTAACCATAAAGTGGTACTTTTCCCAATTCAGGACAAGATTAGTTTCTTCACATCTCTGCAAAACTCGATCAAGGTTGCTCAAGAAATCATTAAAAGAAGATCCATAGACAGAAAAGTCATCCATGAAAACCTCACAAATCTTTTCACAAAAGTCAGAAAATATAGCCATCATGCATCTTTGAAAGGTAGCAGGTGCATTGCATAAACCAAAAGGCATACGTCTATAAGCAAAAGTACCCAAAGGGCATGTAAAAGTAGTCTTTGATTGATCTTTGGCTGACACAGGTATTTGAGAGAAACCAGAATAACCATCTAGAAAGCAAAAATGTGTATGTTTGGATAATCTTTCTAGCATTTGATCGATAAAAGGTAAGGCGTAATGATCCTTTTTAGTAGCCTTATTTAATTTGCGGAAATCAATTACCATCCTATAACTAGTAATAATTCTTTGAGGAATCAATTCATCCTTATCATTAGTAACAACAGTAATACCTCCCTTCTTAGGGACACAATGGACAGGACTTACCCACTGATTATCAGCAACGGGGTAAATTATACCTGCCTCAAGGAGCTTTAGTATCTCCTTTCTTACCACTTCTTCAATTTTAGGATTCAGACGATGTTGATGATCACGAACTGGTTTAGCATCTTCTTCCAAATTAATTTTATGTTGGCATAGAGTGGGACTAATGCCCTTAAGATCATCAAGAGTATACCCAATAGCAGCACGGTGCTTCTTCAGAATTTTCAACAATCTCTCTTCTTCATGTTCTGAAAGGTTAGCACTAATAATAACAAGATATAGCTTTTTCTCATCAAGATAAGCATATTTAAGAGTATCCGGTAACGGTTTAAGCTCAAACACGGTATCACCCTTGGGTGGAGGAGGATCTCCTAGGATTTCAACAGGTAAATTATGTTTCAGAATAGGTTCCTGTTTAAAGAATACTTCATCTAATTCCCTTCTTTCATTCATAAACATATCATTTTCATGGTCTAGCAAATATTGTTCTAAAGGATCACTAGGAGGTACGACAATATAGGCAAGACCAATAATTTCATCTTTACTAGGTAATTCTTCTTCCCGATGTTGTCTACTAAATTTAGAAAAATTAAATTCATGAGTCATATCATCTAAACCGACAGTAACAACAGCTCTTTTACAATCTATGGTATCATTAACAGTATTTAAGAAGGGTCTACCAAATATAATGGGACGCAAGCTATCTTGTGGGGAACCAAGAACAAGAAAATCAGCAGGATATTTAGTTTTCCCACACAAGACTTCAACATCTCTAACAATTCCCATTGGTGAAATAGTATCTCTATTAGCAAGTTTAATTGTGACATCAATATCTTCTAACTCAATAGGTGCAATGTCATGCATAATTTCGTTGTATAAGTCAATAGGTATTGCACTAGCACTAGCACCCATATCACATAAGCCATGATAACAATGATCTCCTATTTTAACAGAAATAACAGGCATACCTACCACAGGTCTAGGTTTATCTGTATCACGGGGTTTAGCAATTCTAGCAGTTTCTTCACAGAAATAAATAACATGCCCATCTATATTATCAGACAAGAGATCTTTAACAATAGCAATATTAGGTTCAACTTTAACTTGCTCAGGAGGTGTATATGTTTTAATATTGCTTTTACGAACCACAGTTGAAGCTTTAGCATGATCCTTTATCCTAACAGGGAAAGGTGCTTTCTCAACATAAGAAGTAGGAACAATAGGATCATTATAAGTAATAGTCTTTTCTTCAACTTTAATAGGTGCAGCTACTTTTACTTCTATGGGAGGATGATATTTAAACCACTTCTCCTTGGGGAGATCAACATAAGCAGCAAAAGATTCACAGAAAGAAGCTACTATCTCAGAGTCAAGTCCATATTTAGTGCTAAATTTACGGAAAATATCGGTATCCATAAAAGATTTAACACAATCAAAACTAGGTGTCATACCTGACTCCTTACCATTGTCGAGGTCCCAATCTTCGGAGTTGCGTTTAATTCTTTCCAATAAATCCCATTTGAATTCAATAGTCTTCATCATAAAAGAGCAAGCACAAGAAGTATCAAGCATGGTGCGATTGTTATCAGAAAGCCGAGCATAAAGATTTTGAATAATCATTTATCTTCAGAGCTCATGATTGGGGCATGAATATAACATTGATTTAAGCCTCCCCCAAGCTTAATCGATGCTTTCTCCTTCGCGAGGCCAAAAATTATATATATAATTGCGATCACGATGAACAAGATGCATAGGATAAAACTTTTGATGAAATTCCAATTTCAATCGTTTGTAATTCCAAGACTCCATATCATCACATAGCCTATACCATGTTGATGCATCTCCCCTCAAAATAAAGGGAATACCTTCTTCTTAACAACATCTCCGGGTACACCTGCAAGCTTAAATAATCCACAAATTTCATCCACATATATTAGATGCTCATCAGGATGTTTTGTTCCATCTCCTAAAAAAGGATTAGCTAGCAGTTTTCTACCATACCCAAAGGAATTTCAAAGCAAGCATTTTCATTTTTAGTAGATTCAGTAGGTTGAGGAGAAACTCTTTGCTCTACTGGTCGGGGTGAAGATACACCAAACAAGCCCCTCAGAGGATTACTTTCCATAGTAACAAGTGATAGTAAATTTCAGCACACTATATAAATTTTTCCTTACCAAATTCCACCTACCAAAGGCGCTTCACTCCCCGGCAACGGCGCCAGAAAAGAGTCTTGATGACCCACAAGTATAGGGGATCTATCGTAGTCCTTTCGATAAGTAAGAGTGTCGAACCCAACGAGGAGCAGAAGGAAAAGATAAGCGGTTTCCAGCAAGGTATTCTCTGCAAGTACTGAAATAAGTGGTAACAGATAGTTTTGTGATAAGATAATTTGTAACGAGCAACAAGTAACAAACGTAAATAAAGTGCAGCAAGGTGGCCCAATCCTTTTTGTAGCAAAGGACAAGCCTGGACAAACTCTTATATAGAGAAAAGCGCTCCCGATGACACATGGGAATATCATCAAGCTAGTTTTCATCACGCTCATACGATTCGCCTTCGGTACTTTGATAATCTGATATGTGGGTGGACCGGTGCTTGGTTACTATCCTTACATGGACAAGCATCCCACTTATGATTAACCTCTATTGCAAGCATCATAAACTACAACAAAAGTATTAAGGTAAACCTAACCATAGCATGAAACATATGGATCCAAATCAGCCCCTTACGAAGCAACGCATAAACTAGGGTTTTAGCTTCTGTCACTCTAGCAACCCATCATCTACTTATTACTCCCCAATGCCTTCCTCTAGGCCCAAACAATGGTGAAGTGTCATGTAGTCGATGTTCACATGACACCACTAGAGGAGAGACAACATACATCTCATCAAAATATCGAACGAATATCAAATTCACATGACTACTAATAGCAAGACTTCTCCCATGTCCTCAGGAACAAAAGTAACTACTAACAAAGCATAAACATGTTCATAATCAAAGGGGTATTAATGTGCATATAGGATCTGAACATATGATCTTCCACCAATTAAACCAACTAGCATCAACTATAAGGAGTAATTAACACTACTAGCAACCTACTAGCACCAATCCCGGACTTAGAGACAAGAATTGGATACAAGAGATAAACTAGGGTTTTGAGATGAGATGGTGCTGATGAAGATGTTGATGGAGATTGACCTCTCCCGATGAGAGGGGCGTTGGTGATGACGATGGCGATGATTTCCCCCTCCGGGAGGGAAGTTTCCCCGGTAGAACAGCTCCGCCAGAGCCCTAGATTGGTTCCGCCAAGGTTCCGCCTCGTGGCGACGGAGTTTCGTACGAGAAGATGGCTTATGATTTTTTTCCCATCGAAAGAGTCCATATAGCTGAAGATGGTCACCGGAGGGCCACTAGGGGGCCCACGAGGTAGGGGGCGCGCCCAGGGGGGTAGGGTGCGCCCCCACCCTCGTGGGCAGGGTGTGGTGGCCCCCCTGGTGAAGTTTTTGCGCTCAATGTTTTTTATATGTTTGGAAAACATCATCCGTGAAGTTTCAGGACTTTTGGAGCTGTGCAGAATAGGTCTCTAATATTTGCTCCTTTTCCAGCCAGAATCCCAGCTGCCGGCATTCTCCCTCTTTATGTAAACCTTGTAAAATAAGAGAGAATAGGCATAAGTATTGTGACATAATGTGTAATAACAGCCCATAATGCAATAAATATTGATATAAAAGCATGATGCAAAATGGACATATCAATGCCCCCTCCGGCGGAGCTCTGGAACAGGCCCCAAGATGGGATCTCGTGGATACAGAAAGTTACAACGGTGGAATTAGGGTTTTGGCTCCGTATCTGATCGTTTGGGGGTACATAGGTATATATAGGAGGAAGGAGTACGTCGGTGTTGCAACAGGGGGCCCACGAGGGTGGAGGGCACGTCTGGTGGGGGTGGGTGCGCCCCTACCTCGTGGTCTCCTGTTTTATTTCTTGACATAGGGTCCAAGTCTCTCTGGTCTTGTTCGTTCAGAAAATCACGTTCCTGAAGGTTTCATTCCGTTTGGACTCCATTTGATATTCCTTTTCTTTAAAACCCTAAAACAAGCAAAAAACGGGCTGGGCCTCCGGTTAATAGGTTAGTACCCAAAATAATATAAAAGTGGATAATAAAGCCCAATAATGTCCAAAACAGTAGATAATATAGCATGGAGCAATCAAAAATTATAGATACGTTGGAGACGTATCAATCCCCCCTCTTGGCCGCCCCCTCCTTCCCATCTAGGAATGTCGCCCCCCTAGGGTGGGAACCCTAGAGGGGGCGCACCCCCTCCCCTCCTCCTATATATAGTGGGGGTTTTGGGGCTACCATACACGAAAGTCTCTGTCTCTCTCGGCGCAGCCCTACCTCTCCACCTCCTCATCTTCCGGAGTGCTTGGCGAAGCCCTGCTGGAGAACCATGCTGCTCCACCACCACCACGCCGTCGTGCTGTTGCTGGAGTTGTCTTCCCCAACCTCTCCCTCCTCCTTGCTGGATCAAGGCGCGGGAGACATCACCAGGCTGCACGTGTGTTGAGCGCGGAGGCGCCGTTGTTCGGCGCTTAGATCGGAATCGACCGCGACCTGAATCGCTGCATGTGGAAAGGGTGTGGGCCCCCTGATGTTGATTCTTTCGCCGGTATTTTTATTTATTCCAAAAATATTCTCCATGAAGTTTCAGGTCATTCCGAGAACTTTTATTTCTGCACAAAAATAACACCATGGCAATTCTGCTGAAAACAGCTTCAGTCCGGGTTAGTTCCATTCAAATCATGCAAGTTAGAGTCCAAAACAAGGGCAAAAGTGTTTGGAAAAGTAGATATGTTGGAGACGTATCAACTCCCCAAAGCTTAAACCTTTTCTTGTCCTCAAGCAATTCAGCTGACAAACTGAAAGTGATAAAGAAAAACTTTTACAAACTATGTTTGCTCTTGTTGCTGCAAATATGTAAAGCCAGCATTCAAGTTTTCAGCAAAGATTATGAACTAACCATATTCACAATAACATCTAGGTCTGATGTTTACTCATATCAATGGCATAATAAATTAGCAAGCAATAATAATAAATCTCGGATGACAACACTTTCTCAAAACAATCATAATATGATATAACAAGATGGTATCTCGCTAGCCCTTTCTAAGACCGCAAAACATAAATGCAGAGCACCTCTGAGGATCAAGGAATGACTTGACATTGTAATTCATGGTAAAAGAGATCCAGTCACAGTCATACTCAACGTAAACTAATAGTAATGCATGCAAATGACAGCAGTGCTCTCCAACTGGTGCTTTTTAATAAGAGGATGATGACTCAACATAAAAATAAATAGATATGCCCTTCATAGAGGGAAGCAGGGATTTATAGAGGTGCCAGAGCTCGAGTTTTGAAATAGAGATAAATTATATTTTGAGCGGCATACTTTCATTGTCAACATAATAACCGAGAGATCTCGATATCTTCCATGCTACACACATTATAGGTGGTTCCCAAACAGAATGGAAAAGTTTATACTCCCCCACCACCAACAAGCATCAATCCATGGCTTGACCGAAACAACGGGTGCCTCCAACTAACAACAATCCTGGGGGAGTTTTGTTTGCAATTATTTTGATTTGGTTTGAGCATGGGACTGGGCATCCCGGTTACTAGCCATTTTCTCATGAGTGATGAGCGGAGTCCACTCATCGTGAGAATAACCCACCTAGCATGGAAGATACAGACAACCCTAGTTGATATATGAGCTATTCGCGCATACAAAACATAATTTCATTTGAGGGTTTAGAGTTTGGCACATACAAATTTACTTGGAACGGCAGGTAGATACCGCATATAGGAAGGTATGGTGGACTCATATGGAATAACTTTGGGGTTTATGGAATTGGATGCACAAGCAGTATTCCCGCTTAGTACAAGTGAAGGCTAGAAAAAGACTGGGAAGCGACCAACTAGAGAGCGACAACAGTCATGAACATGCATTAAAATGAATCAACACTGAGTGCAAGCATGAGTAGGATATAATTCACCATGAACATAAATATCGTAGAGGCTATGTTGATTTTGTTGCAACTACATGCATGAACATGTGCCAAGTCAAGCCACTCGAATCATTCAAAGGAGGATACCACCCTATCATACCACATCACAGTCATTTTAATAGCATGTTGGCACACAAGGTTGATACGTCTCCGTCGTATCTACTTTTCCAAACACTTTTGCCCTTGTTTTGGACTCTAACTTGCATGATTTGTATGGAACTAACCCGGACTGACGCAGTTTTTAGCAAAATTGCCATGGTGTTATTTTTGTGTAGAAATAAGAGTTCTCGGAATGACCTGAAGATCAACGGAGATTATTTTTGGAATATATTAAACATACTGGAAGAAGAATCCATGTCAGGGGGCCTACACCCTGTCCACGAGGGTGGGGCGCGCCTACCCCCCTGGGCGCGCCCCCTGCCTTGTGAGCCCCCTGACGCTCCACCGACCTCAACTCCAACTCCATATATTCGTGTTCGGGGAGAAAAAAATCAGGGAGAAGGATTCATCACGTTTTACGATACGGAGCCGCCGCCAAGCCCTAAACTCTCTCGGGAGGGCTGATCTGGAGTCCGTTCGGGGCTCCGTAGACGGGAATCCATCGCCGTCATCATCATCAACCTTCCTCAATCACCAATTTCATGATGCTCACCGCCGTGCGTGAGTAATTCCATTGTAGGCTTGCTGGACGGTGATGGGTTGGATGAGATTTATCATGTAATCGAGTTAGTTTTGTCAGGGTTTGATCCCGAGTATCCACTATGTTATGAGATTGATGTTGCTATGACTTTGCTATGCTTAATGCTTGTCACTATGGCCCGAGTGCCATGATTTCAGATCTGAACCTATTATGTTTTCATGAATATGTGTCAGTTCTTGATCCCATCTTGCAGGTCTATAGTCACCTATTATGTGTTATGATCCGTTAACCCTGAAGTGACAATAATCGGGATACTTACCGGTGATGACCGTAGTTTGAGGAGTTCATGTATTCACTATGTGTTAATGCTTTAGTCCGGTACTCTATTAAAAGGAGGCCTTAATATCCCTTAGTTTCCAATAGGACCCCGCTGCCACGGGAGGGTAGGACAAAAGATGTCATCCAAGTTCTTTTCCATAAGCACGTATGACTATATTTGGAATACATGCCTACATTACATTGATGAACTGGAGCTAGTTCTGTGTCACCCTATGTTATAACTGTTGCATGATCGATCGTATCTGATATAATTCTCCATCACTGATCCATTGCCTACGAGCTTTTCATATATTGTTCTTCGCTTATTTACTTTTCTGTTGCTATTGTTACAACTATTATAAAACCAAAACTAGTACCGTTACTTTTGCCACCGTTACCACTACTATCATATTACTTTGCTACTAAATACCTTGCTGTAGATATTAAGTTTCCAGGTGTGGTTGAATTGACAACTCAGCTGCTAATACTTGAGAATATTCTTTGGCTCCCCTTGTGTCGAATCAATAAATTTGGGTTGAATACTCTACCCTCGAAAACTGTTGCGATCCCCTATACTTGTGGGTTATCAAGACTATTTTCTGGCACCGTTGCCGGGGAGCATAGCTCTATTCTTTGAGTCACTTGGGATTTATATCTGTTGATCATTACGAAGTACTTGAAAGATCAAAGAACCAAGATTTTTCCCTCAACTACGAGGGGAGGTAAGAAACTGCCATCTTGCTCTGCACTTGATTCACCTTCTGTTTTGAGTAAACTTGCAACATCTACACATGCTATTGATTCTGATAGGTCGCATGTCATTGATGATGCCACTTCTGCTTTGCATGATATTTATGATGGAACTACTTCTATGCTTGATACTACTTTGCCACTAGGTGAATTTCCTGATGAACAACTTGCTAGGGCTAGAGAGAATGAAATTATTGAAACTGATAATATTGATGAAAGTGATGATGAAGATTCTCCCCCTAGAAATGAATTTCTTGTTGTTCCTGAGGGTTATGTTATGGATGAAGAAACTACTAGATACTTCTTAGCTTGCAATGATAGATCTGATCTTAAGAACTTATTAGCTAAGCTTAAAGAAAAGTCCTTGAATGCTAGAATGAGATATGACCATGCTTTTGCTACTTCACCTATCTTTATTACTGATAAGGATTATGATTTCTCTGTTGACCCTGAGATAATTACTTTGGTTGAATCTGATCCTTTTTATGACTATGAATCTGAAACTGTTGTGGCACATCTTACTAAATTAAATGATCTAGCCACCCTGTTCACTAATGATGAGAAAACTCACTATTATTATATCCTTAAGTTATTTCCGTTCTCATTAAAGGGTGACGCTAAAACATGGTTTAATTCTCTTGATCCTAGTTGTGTGCGTAGTCCCCAGGATATGATTTATTACTTCTCCGCTAAATATTTCCCCGCTCATAAGAAACAAGCTGCTTTAAGGGAAATATATAATTTTGTGCAAATTGAACAAGAGAGTCTCCCACAAGATTGGGGGAGGCTTCTTCGATTACTTAATGCTTTGCTTGATCATCCTCTTAAGAAAAATGAAATACTTGATATCTTTTATAATGGACTAACCGATGCTTCCGGAGACCACCTGGATAGTTGTGCTGGTTGTGTTTTCAGGGAAAGAACTGTTGATCAAGCTGAATTGCTATTGAATAATATGTTGACTAATGAAAATAATTGGACACTTCCTGAACCAAGTCCTAAGTCAACTCCGAAGAAAAGGGGTATTCTATTTCTCAGTCCTGAAGATATGCAAGACGCAAAGAAATCTATGAAAGAAAAATGTATTAAAGCTGAAGATGTTAAGAATTTACCACCTATTGAAGAAATACATGGTCTTAATTTGCCGCCTGTTGAAGAAATACATGGTCTTGATAACCCAACACAGGTAGTAAGGGTAAATTCTCTCTATAGATATGATAAAGCTGAAATTCCGCCTATTAAGTTTGCTAGCCAATGCTTAGATGAGTTTGACAATTTTATGGTTAAACAAGAAGATTTTAATGCTTATGTTGGTAGACAATTGAAACATAATGGTTATATGATTGAACACTAGAGTGATTATATGGCCAGTGTTAAGGGTGAACTTAAACTTATTAGTAAACATGCTTCTATGGTTACCACTCAAGTAGAACAAGTACTTAAAGCTCAAAATGATTTGCTCACTGAATTAAATAATAAGAATGATAATGTTGTTAGAGTTGTGACTAGAGGGGGTAAAATGACTCAGGAACCTTTGTATCCTGAGGGCCACCCTAAGAGAATTGAGCAAGATTCTCAGAGAACTACTATTGATGCACCTAGTCCTTCTAAAAGGAGGAAAAAGAAAAATGATAGGACTTTGCATGCTTCTAGTGAACCTGTTGTTGACACACCTAAGAATCCCAATGATATTTCTATTTCTGATGCTGAAACACAATCTGTAATGAACATCAACCTAGTGATAATGTTAATGATGATGTTCATGTTGATGCTCAACCTAGCAATGACAATGATGTAGAGATTGAACCTGCTGTTGATCTTGATAACCCACAATCAAAGAATCAATGTTATGATAAGAGAGACTTCGTTGCTAGGAAGCACGGTAAGGAAAGAGAACCATGGGTTCAGAAACCCATGCCCTTTCCTCCTAAACCATCCAAGAAAAAGGATGATGAGGATTTTGAGCGATTTACTGAAATGATTAGACCTATCTTTTTGTGTATGCGTTTGACTGATATGCTTAAAATGAATCCTTATGCTAAGTACATGAAATATATTATTACTAATAAGAGAAAGATAACGGAAGCTGAAATTTCCACCATGCTTCCTAATTATACTTTTAAGGGTGGAATACCAAAGAAACTTCGAGATCTAGGAGTACCAACTATACCATGCTCCATTAAAATAAACTATGTTAAAACTGCTTTATGTGATCTTGGAGCCGGTGTTAGTGTTATGCCTCTCTCTTTATATCATAGACTTGATTTGAATAAGTTGACACCTACTGAAATATCTTTGCAAATGGCTGATAAATCAATTGCTATACATGTCAGTATTTGTGAGGATGTGCTTGTTGTGGATGGAAACATTACTATTTTAACGAACTTTGTTATTCTTGATATTCCCGAGGACGATAGTATGTCTATTATTCTTGGTAGACCCTTTTTGAATATTGCAGGGGTTGTTATTGATTGCAACAAAGGCAATGTCACTTTTCATGTTAATGGTAATGAGCATACGATACACTTTCCGAGGAAACAACCTCAAGTCCAAAATATAAATTCTATTGAAAAAATTCCAACTATTACTATTGGAGGTTTTGAATTTCCTCTTCCTACTGTCAAGAAGAAATATGATATCTTATTGTTGGGGACATGCATATCCCCGTTGAGGTAACCTAGTGTTATTCGAAGATTCTCCGATTTCATGTTATTCGAAAAGAGTTTGTTAACAAGACTTGACCAACCTTGTTAGTGGATTCCTTTTGAGGAGCATGAGATGGTTGAATTTACAAAACACAACTCTCTGTACCCTCTTTTTACTTTCTGTTATTTATATTAAATAAAGCAAAAATAGTATTTTCTGTCTGTTTTTTGAAGTATCCATGCAATAAAAAATACCCTGAAAATAAAAGTTCTCCAAATGCCCTGAAAATTTAATATGATGTTTTAAGAATATTTGAGAATGTCTGGCACTAAGAACACATCAGGGGGAGCCAGCACCTGGCCACGAGGGTCCAGGGCGCGCCTCCCTGCCTCGAGGGCCCCTGGTGTCCCCCTCCACTTATTCCAGCCACCACACACTCCTTCTTCCTCCCAAAAAATTCACCAACCAGCTCAAGCATGAGTTCTAGCTCATCTTGCTGCCATTTTCGATCTCCTAGCTCAAAGCTCCATTCACAAAACTGCTTTTGGGGATTGTTCTTTGGTATGTGACTCCTCCAATGGTCCAATTAGTTTTTGTTCTAGTGCTTTATTTATTGCAAATTTTTGCTGCTTAGGTGACCCTGTTCTTGAGCTTGCATGTCAAATTTATGTGGTCAAAAGTAGTTTTAATGCATGATATAGCCTTTAGGCAATTGTAGGAGTAGTTGCTATCAATCTTGTTGAGTTTGATTCACCTTTATTTTGAGCTACTAAAAATTTCAGAAATTTTTCAGAGGAAGAAATATGTTTAGGAAGATGTATCAAGGTGGTTCCTCAAGGAAGCAAGGACCCAGGCCCGCAATACGCGAGCATGACAATGAACTACCAAGGGGTGCTCAAGTACGGCCCTGTGAATGGCTGTCAGAGGACTTCATGGTTCGAGCAGGAATCAAGGAGGAATTTGATGCATATGCAAAAGGGAGATATGTTATAAACAGGGAGGAGGCGAACGAGTACGAGAGGAGGATGGAGGCAGCCCGCCTCCAAGCTGCAGCCCTTCGAGCAGTAGCTGACGCATCTCAGTACGACCCCAGCTTCAGCATCGGATATCCACCAGGCCATCCATGGGCATAGACCAACTTAGGCCAAAATCCTAAGCTTGGGGGAGTACGTATCTCTCACCGACATTACATTCATGTTCACACACTCATGCCAATTTTCGGTGCTCATACTTTTTCAATGTATCATCCATGCTTGTTTAATTTCTGTTTTAAGCTTTCTTCTTGCGTTTTTTTAAACCTTAAGAAAAAAACCAAAAAAAATTAGTTGTAGCATTTAGCTACTTCACTTTCTATGCCTATAGTAGTAGTAACTAAAAGAAAACCCAAAAAGATTTCTCATTCTTCTTTTGCTTGTTGGGAGCTTTCCATGTAAATAGTTTTATTTCTTTTCTTTGGGGGTCGAGAGGAGAAGACCATGATTGAAAATGTTAAAGTGGCTGTCATATGCAATATTGTTGATCTAACAAAGATCCCATATTACCTTGTCTTCTCTCTTGAATTGAATGCTTGCAGATTCCATCTTAGTCCAATGCACGTGCACTATTATTATTATCCACACTATTTGGTTCGCCAAGTGAAAGGCAATAATGACGATATATGATAAACTGATTGAGATGAGAAAATCTGGTATGAACTCGACCTCTCTTGTTTTTGTAAATATGATTAGTCCATCATTCCTGATTCAGCCTATTATGAAAGAAACATGTTTGCAATGACAATTAGAGATTGTAGTTGCTTATGCCATGCTTAATTAGCTAGGAGTTTATAATGGTTTACCTTGCGTGCCCACATGCTATTAAAATGGTTGTGATGTGGTATGATGGGGTGGTATCCTCCTTTGAATGATTCGAGTGTCTTGACTTGGCACATGTTCACGCATGTAGTTGAAACAAAATCAACATAGCCTCTACGATATTTATGTTCATGGTACATTATATCCTACTCATGCTTGCATTCGGTGTTGATTAATTTTAATGCATGTTCATGACTGTTGTCGCTCTCTAGCTGGTCGCTTCCCAGTCTCTTTCTAGCCTTCACTTGTACTAAGCGGGAATACTGCTTGTACATCCAATTCCATAAACCCCAAAGTTGTTCCATATGAGTCCACCATACCTACCTATATATGGTATCTACCTGCCGTTCCAAGTAAATTTGTATGTGCCAAACTCTAAACCTTCAAATAAACATTCTATTTTGTATGCTCGAATAGCTCATGTATCAACTAGGGCTGTCTATATCTTCCATGCTAGGCGTGTTATTCTCAAGAGGAATGGACTCCGCTCCTCACTCACGAGAAAATGGCTGGTCACCGGGATGCCAGTCCCATGCTCAAATCAAATCAAAATAATTGCAAACAAAACTCCCCAGGATTGTTGTTAGTTGGAGGCACCCGTTGTTTCGGGCAAGCCATGGATTGATGCTTGTTGGTGGTGGGGAGTATAAAATTTACCATTCTGCTTGGGAACCGCCTATAATGTGTGTAGCATGGAAGATATCGAGATCTCTCGGTTTTTATGTTGACAATGAAAGTATACCGCTCAAAATATTATTCAGCTCTATTTCAAAACCGAGCTCTGGCACCTCTACAAATCCCCGCTTCCCTCTGCGAAGGGCCTATCCATTTACTTTTATATTGAGTCATCATCCTCTTATTAAAAAGCACCAGTTGGAGAGCACCGCTGTCATTTGCATCCATTACTATTAGTTTACA
This sequence comes from Triticum urartu, assembly GCF_003073215.2. Lineage (NCBI taxonomy): Eukaryota > Viridiplantae > Streptophyta > Magnoliopsida > Poales > Poaceae > Triticum > Triticum urartu. The sequence continues at coordinate 679,020,156 of NC_053028.1, forward strand.
TTGAGTATGACTTGACTGGATCTCTTTTACCATGAATTACAATGTCTAGCCAGTCCTTGATCTTTAAAGGTGCTCTGCATTTATGTTTTGCGGTCTCAGAAAGGGCTAGCGAGATACCATCTTGTTATATCATATTATGATTGTTTTGAGAAAGTGTTATCATCCGAGATTTATTATTACTAGTACAAATGCCCGTGCGTGCACGGGCGATAAATGTGGCAGAACTTGTTCATGTTTTTTTGCCATTTTCTATATCTAATTTAAATAAATTTTGAAAGTGAAAATTTCCTTATTTTTATTAAAATTAATTTTTTCATTTAAAATATAAAACCTTTTGAAGAGTAGTTTAAAAACTTATGTAAATCGGAACATTTCTCTATAAAATATTTTTATGTAAATTAATTATTTCTGTTGTATATTTTGAAATAGTTTTTGTAGTTTTTAAAAGTATGAACATATTTTTTTCAAATACTTTAAACCATTTTTATGTGTTGGAAACATTAGAAATAAGGTTGCACTGAGTATTTCTTTTTGGACTTTGTAATTTGGACGTACCCTAACAATGTTTGTTATGACCTATTTCAGCTCCTCATTTTCATTTCATCCTATTAAAAAGTATCAATTTTATTTTTTATTGTTTAGTAAAACATGATTTTTTTTTACTTTGAGTAGTTGTTTTTAGGTTTTCGAGAATATTTTTAAAATGGAATTATTTTTATGGTGACAGACATTTTTTGAATATTATATTTCATGTCCTATTTATTTTGCACTATTTTTTGTGTTTGGTCCATTGAGAGTGGATGTGTTATTTTGATAGCAGCTAGCTCAGAGTCGTTTGCTAAAAAAAGCTAGTTCAGAGTGGCCGCTCTGCCTCTTGCTTAGTTCTACTGGATGTTAGTCACCGCTTCAGACACCTGCACATTTATCCAACAATCAGAGGGAAAAAAACCGTCGTCTCTTACCTCTCCCTACTCATCAGATTCTAATCCCCATTCTCCAACCATGGCGGGTGCTCACCTTCTCGCCCCTCCCCCTCCACCGCCGAGCGCCTCGCCCAGCGGTTCCTCAACAGCCCGGAGCTGTCGCTCAAGTCGCTTCCGCTTCTCTCCTCCTGCCTCCCCCCTTGCTGCCATCCGCTGACGACTGGACCTGGATTATTGCTCGCTAGTTGATTATGCTATTGATATGAGTAAACATAAGACCTAAGTGTTATTAAAAACCTGAATGCTAGCTTTACATATTTACAACAATAAGAGCAAACAGAGTTTGTAAAAGTTTTTCTTTATCACTTTAAGTTTATCAACTAAATTGCTTGAGGACAAGAAAAGGCTTAAGCTTGGGGGAGTTGATACGTCTCCGTCGTATCTACTTTTCCAAACACTTTTGCCCTTGTTTTGGACTCTAACTTGCATGATTTGAATGGAATTAACCCGGACTAACGCTGTTTTCAGCAAAATTGCCATGGTGTTATTTTTGTGTAGAAATAAAAGTTCTTGGAATGACCTAAAAATCAACGGAGATTATTTTTGGTATATATTAAAAATACTGGAAGAAGAATCCAGGTCAGGGGGCCACACCTTGTCCACGAGGGTGGGGGGCGCGCCTACCCCCTAGGCGCGCCCCCTGCCTCGTGGGCGTCCTGACGCTCCACCGACCTCAACTCCAACTCCATATATTCGTGTTCAGGGATAAAAAATCAGGGAGAAGGATTCATCGCGTTTTACGATACAGAGCCGCCGCCAAGCCCTAAACTCTCTCGGGAGGGATGATCTGGAGTCTGTTCGGGGCTCCGGAGAGGGGAATCCGTCGCTGTCATCATCATCAACCTTCCTCCATCACCAATTTCAGGATGCTCACCGCCGTGTGTGAGTAATTCCATCGTAGGCTTGCTGGATGGTGATGGGTTGGATGAGATTTATCATGTAATTGAGTTAGTTTTGCTAGGTTTTGATCCCTAGTATCCACTTTGTTCTGAGATTTATGTTGCTATGACTTTGCTATGCTTAATGCTTGTCACTAGGGCCCGAGTGCCATATTTCAGATCTGAACCTATTATGTTTTCATGAATATATGTGAGTTCTTGATCCTATCTTGCAAGTCTATAGTCGCCTATTATGTGTTATGATCCGTTAACCCCGAAGTGACAATAATCGGGATACTCACCGGTGATGACCGTATTTTGAGGAGTTCATGTATTCACTATGTGTTAATGCTTTGGTCCGGTACTCTATTAAAAGGAGGCCTTAATATCCCTTAGTTTCCAATAGGACCCCGCTGCCACGGGAGGGTAGGACAAAGATGTCATGCAAGTTCTTTTCCATAAGCATGTATGACCATATTTGGAATACATGGCTACATTACATTGATGAACTGGACCTAGTGTTGTGTCACCCTATGTTATAACTGTTGCATGATCGATCACATCCGACATAATTCTCCATCACTGATCCATTGCCTACGAGCTTTTCATGTATTGTTCTTCGCTTATTTACTTTTCTGTTGCTATTGTTACAACTATTATAAAACCAAAACTGCTACCATTACTTTTGCCACCGTTACCACTACTATCATATTACTTTGCTACTAAATACCTTGATGTAGATATTAAGTTTCCAGGTGTGGTTGAATTGACAACTCAGCTGCTAATACTTGAGAATATTCTTTGGCTCCCCTTGTGTCGAATCAATAAATTTGGGTTGAACACTCTACCCTCGAAAACTGTTGCGATCCCCTATACTTGTGGGTTATCAAAGATAAACCATTATAAACTCCTAGCTAATTAAGCATGGCATGAGCAACTGTAATCTGTAATTGTCATTGCAAACATGTTTCATTCATAATAGGCTAAATCAGGGACGATGAACTAATCATATTTACAAAAACAAGATAGGTCGAGTTCATACCAGCTTCTCTCATCTCAATCAGTCCATCATATATCGTCATTATTGCCTTTCACTTGCACGACCGAACGGTGTGTATAATAATAATAGTGCACGTGCATTGGACTAAGCTGGAATTTGCAAGCATTTAATACAAAGGAGAAGGCAAGGTAATATGGGCTCTTTCTTAAATCAACAATAATGCATATAAGAGCCACTCAACATTTTCATCATGGTCTTCTCCTCTCGACCTCCAAAGAAAAGAAAAGAAATAAAACTATTTACACGGGAAAGCTCCCAACAAGCAAAAGAAGAACGACAATTTTTTGGGGTTTTAATTATTACTACTACAGGCATGGAAAGTAAGCTAGCTAAAAGCTACAACTAATTTTTTGGTTTTTTTGAAGGTTTTTCAAACACACAAGAAGAATACTTAAAAAGGAAAATAAACTAGCATGTATAGTACAATTAAAAATTATGAGCACCGACAATTGTCAAGAGTGTGTGAACATGAATATAATGTCGGTCGGAAATACGTACTCCCCCAAGCTTAGGCTTTTGGCCTAAGTTGGTCTATGGCCACGGCTCAAAGCTGCTCTCTCCAGTGTACGGAGTGTCCTCTGGATGCCACTGGTTGGCGATCTCCTCCAGATCCCACTGATAAACAGACTATCGATAAGGGTCAAGTGGTGGCTCTGGCTCAGGCTCTGGAACTTGTGTCAGGCTCCAGTATGCATAAACGGCCTCCGGCAAGATGAGGTACATGCCTGAAAATATGTTAAACAAAGAGGGCGCAAGCAAGGTAATAACCTCATAGTGAGTTCTACCAAATATCAAATTATACTTAAGTAGTTTTTTCTTATTTTTAAGAATAAAGTCATGTGCTACCATACTCTTATAATCTAGAAAAACAGGGGGCAACAACTTTTCTTCTTTCTCATAATGCCTAATAGGTATCTCAAAGTGTGCCACAAGGCGCGAAGCAAAGATGCCTCCGAAGATGGGGCCCTTTGTACGGTCCAGACTTAATCGTTTAGCAATAATAGCGCCTAGGATGAAAGTTGTATCGCAAAATAACAATATCAGGGGCACTGAGATTTCCACTGTTCCCGCGACCAATTAAGCATCTACTAGCAAATATTGCAAAGTAACGTAGAACAGGAAAATGTATACTAGTAATTCTTGCATCGGAAACTTTCCTCGTTTCCCCTACAGCAACTGTACAAATAAATCCCTCCACATCATTACGATGTGGTTCCTCGATGCTGTCCACAAAGGGTATTTGGCAGACCCATCAAAAATCATATAGTGACATCTCCTTAACCTCATCATATAAGTGAAATTCCACTGAAGGTGGTGATTTCTTAGCATGAAAGTAAAAATTTTGCACGAAAATATTAGTGAGTAAGAGATACTGTTCGCGCTGGTCGTGGAGAAAGTCGGTGAGGCCTGCATTCTCAGCCAAATAATAAAGTCATCATGAATTCCAGCGGCTCTCCGGAACTCATCACAAGGCCATTCGCACGGCCGAATCTCCGCAGTGCGAGGAAGATTATATTTGGGCTTCTTATTCTCTTCACTTTGCTTATCCTTTGAGCTTCAGCTCGAAGAACCTCTCAACAACCTCTTCAACATTTTCTCCCTCTAAAAAATTTCTGAAATTTTTAGTGACTCAAAATAAAAGTGAACCAAACTCAACAAAATTGATAGCAACTACTCCCACAAGTGCCTAGAGGCTATATCATGCATTAAAACTACTTTGGACCATATAAATTTGAGATGCAAGCTCAAGAATATGGTCATCTAAGCAGTAAGAATTTGCAATAAATAAAGCACTAGAATAAAAACTAACTGGACCATTGGAGGAGTCACATACCGAAGAATAATCCCCCAAAACAGTTTTGTGAATGGAGCTTTGAGCAAGGAGATCGAAAATGGCAGCAAGGTGAGCTAGAACACGGGTTTGAGCTATGGGAGGATTTTTTCTGGAGGAAGACAAAGTGAGTGGGTGCAGGAATAAGTGGATGGGGGCCACATGGGGCCCACGAGGCAGGGGGTGCACCCTGCACCCTCGTGGCCATATGGTGGGGCCCCTTGGTGTGTTCTCAGTGACAGATATTCTTAAATATTCTACAAAAAAACATATTTCATTTAGGACATTTGGTGAACTTTTATTTTCGGGGTATTTTTTATTGCAAGGATAATTCAGAAAACAGACATAAAATACTATTTTTGCTTTATTTAATCTAAATAACAGAAAGTAAAAGGAGGGTACAGAGAGTTGTGCTTTCTAACTTCGTCCATCTCATGCTTATCAAAAGGAATCCACTAACAAGGTTGATCAAGTCTTGTTAACAAACTCTTTCTGAATCGCATGAAACCGGAGAATTTTCGAATAACACTAGGTTACCTCTACGGGGATATGTATGTCCCCAACAATAAGAATATCATATTTCTGCTTGACAGTGGGAAGAGGGAATTAAAAACCTCCAATAATAATTGTTGAAGTTTTTCCAATAGAATTGATACTGTGGACTTGAGGTTGTTTTCTAGGAAAGTGTACCGTATGCTCATTACCATTAACATGAAAAGTGACATTGCCTTTGTTGCAATCAATAGCAGCCCCTGACGTATTCGAAAAGGGTCTACCAAGGATAATCGACATACTATCGTCCTCAGGAATATCAAGAATAACAAAGTCTGTTAAAATAGTAACGTTCGCAACCACAACATGCACATCCTCACAAATACCGACAAGTATAGCAGTTGATTTATCGGCCATTTGCAAAGATATTTCAGTAGGTGTCAACTTATTCACATCAAGTCTATGATATAAAGAGAGAGGCATAATACTAACACCGGCTCCAAGATCACATAAAGCAGTTTTAACATAGTTTCTTTTAATGGAGCATGGTATAGTTGGTACTCCTGGATCTCGTAGTTTCTTAGGTATTCCACCTTTAAAAGTATAATTAGCAAGCATGGTGGAGATTTCAGCTACCGGTATCTTTCTTTTATTTGTAACAATTTCTTTCATATACTTAGCATAAGGATTCATTTTAAGCATATCAGTCAAACGCATACGCAAAAAGATAGGTCTAATCATTTCAGCAAAGCGCTCAAATCCTCATCATCCTTTTCCTTGGATGATTTAGGAGGAAAAGGCATGGGTTTCTGAACCCATGGTTCTCTTTCTTTACCGTGCTTCCTAGCAATGAAGTCTCTCTTATCATAACATTGATTCTTTGATTGTGGGTTATCAAGATCAACAACAGGTTCAATCTCTACATCATTGTTATTGCCAGGTTGAGCATCAACATGAACATCATCATTAACATTATCACTAGGTTCATGTTCATTACCAGATTGTGTTTCAGCATCAGAAGTAGAAATATCATTGGGATTCTCAAGTGTGTCAGCAACAGGTTCACTAGAGGCATGCAAAGTCCTACCATTTTTCTTTTTCTTCTTCTTAGAAGGACTAGGTGTATCAACATTAGTTCTCTGAGAATCTTGCTCAACTCTCTTAGGGTGGCCCTCAGGATACAAAGGTTCCTGGGTCATTTTACCCCCTCTAGTCATAACTCTAACAACATTATCATTCTTCTTATTATTTAATTCATTGAGCAAATCATTTTGAGCTTTAAGCACTTGTTCTACTTGAGTGGTAACCATAGAAGCATGTTTACTAATAAGTTTAAGTTCACATTTAACTCTAGACATATAATCACTCAAGTGTTCAATCATATAAGCATTACGTTTCAATTGTCTACCAACATAAGCATTGAAGTTTTCTTGTTTAACAATAAAATTATCAAACTCGTCCAAGCATTGGCTAGCAAACTTAGTAGATGGGATTTCACCCTTATCAAATATATATAGAGAATTTACCTCTACTACTTGTGTCGGGTTATCAAGACCATGTATTTCTTCAATAGGTGGTAAATTCTTAACATCTTCAGCTTTAATAATACCCTTTTCTTTCATGGATTTCTTTGCCTCTTGCATATCTTCAGGACTGAGAAATAGAATACCCCTTTTCTTCGGAGTTGGCTTAGGAGTTGGTTCAGGAAGTTTCCAATCATTATCATTACTCAATATATTATTCAAAAGCAATTCAGCTTACTCAACAGTTCTTTCCCTACAAACACAACCAACACAACTATCCAGGTGGTCTCTGGAAGCATCGGTTAGTCCATTATAAAAGATATCAAGCATTTCATTTTTCTTGAGAGGATGATCAGGCAAAGCATTAAGTAATCAGAGAAGCCTCCCCCAAGCTTGTGGGAGACTCTCTTCTTCAATTTGCACAAAATTATATATTTCCCTTAAGGCAGCTTGTTTCTTATGAGCGGGGAAATATTTAGCAGAGAAGTAATAAATCATGTCCTAGGGACTACGCACACAACCAGGATCAAGAGAATTAAACCATGTTTTAGCATCACCCTTTAATGAGAACGGAGTTAACTTAAGGATATAGTAGTAACGAATTTTTCCTCATGGGTAAATAGGGTGGCTATATCATTTAATTTAGTAAGATGTGCCACAACACTTTCAGATTCATAGCCATAAAAAGGACCAGATTCAACCAAAGTAATTAACTCAGGATCGACAGAGAAATCATAATCCTTATCGGAAATACAGATAGGTGAAGTAGCAAAAGCAGGGTCATATTTCATTCTAGCTAAGGGAGTCCTGCATTAGGGGGTCTCCGGACAGCCGGATTATATCCTTTGGCCGGACTGTTGGGCTATGAAGATACAAGATTGAAGACTTCGTCTCGTGTCCGGATAGGACTCTCCTTGGCGTGGAAGGCAAGTTAGGCTATACGGATATGTATATCTCCTCCTTTGTAACCGACCTTGTGTAACCCTAGCCCCCTCCGGTGTCTATATAAACCGGAGGGTTTTAGTCCGTAGGACAACATACAATCATACCATAGGCTAGCTTCTAGGGTTTAGCCTCTCCGATCTCATGGTAGATCAACTCTTGTACTACTCATGTTATCAAGAATAAATCAAGCAAGACGTAGGGTTTTACCTCCATCAAGAGGGCCCGAACCAGGGTAAAACATCGTGCCCCCTGCCTCCTGTTACCATCCGCCTTAGACGCACAGGTCGGGACCCCCTACCCGAGATCCGCCAGTTTTGACACCGACATTGGTGCTTTCATTGAGAGTTCCTCTGTGTCGTCGCCATTAGCCTTGATGGCTCCTTCAATCATCGATAGCGATGTAGTCCAGGGTGAGACTTTTCTCCCCAGACAGATCTTCGTATTCGGTGGCTTCGCACTGCGGGCCAACTCGCTTGGCCATCTGGAGCAGATCGAAAGTTACGCCCCTAGCCACCAGGTCAGGTTTGGAAGCTTAAACTACACGGCTGATATCCGCGGAGACTTCATCTTCGACGGATTCGAGCCCCTACCGAGTGCGCCACACGGTCTCGAAGAGCATGATTTAGCTCTACCATCGGACAGTGTTCAGGAGATCGCACCGACAACTGCTCTGACCCTCAATTCGGAGCCAATCAAGCCATCCATGGACGGGTGGATAGACCCCGCCACGGAGGCCGTACTCTCAGCGGCGATTGAGCCGAGGATCGACCTTACCCTTCACGGGAGCCATGACGCCGAACTACCGGATTCTTCCCCGGCCACGGACTCCGAACCGCCTGCGCCCGTGCCTACCGAATCCGACTGGGTGTCAATTATGGATTTTACCTCCGCGGATAACTTTCAGCACTCGCCCTTCGGCGACATACTGAACTCATTAAGGTCTCTCTCCCTGTCAGGAGAGTCCTGGACGAACTATGTTCGGCAGGATCGGGATGCGGATGATGAAGAAATTTTCCGCCCACCCACCACCCACTTAGTAGCCACTGTTGATGATTTGACCGACATGCTCGACTTCGACTCCGAAGACATCAACGACATGGACAACGATGCAGGAGGTGAACAAGAACCACTGCCCACAGGGCACTGGACAGCCACCTCATCATATGATATATATATATATATATATATATATATATATATATATATATGGTGGACACACCCAAAGAAGGCAATGGCGACGGGACAGCGGAGGATGACCCCTCCAAGAAGCAACCCAAGCACCGACGTCAGCGGCGCCGCTCTAAGTCCCGCCAAGGCAAAAGTGGTGATACCAGCACAGGAGATAATAGCACTCCGGACAGTGCCGAAGATAACAACAATCCCCTCCAGCAAGATTTAGAGCAGGAGGATGGAGAAACCAGCCCTTCCAAGAGAGCGGCAGATGGAGAGGCAGAGGATGATTATTACATGCCTCCCTCTGAAGACGAGGCAAGCCTCGACGATGACGAATTCGTCGTGCCTGAGGATCCCGTCGAACAAGAGCGCTTCAAGCGCCGGCTTATAGCCACGACAAATAGCCTTAAGAAAAAGCAGCAACAACTTCAAGCTGATCAACATTTGCTAGCCGACAGATGGACTGAAGTCCTTGCGGCCGAGGAATATAAACTCGAACGTCCCTCCAAGAGCTACCCAAAGCGCAGATTGCTACCCCGACTGGAGGAGGAAGCACCAAAACCTACATCTCCAGCGTATGACGCGGCTGATCGGCCACCTCGTGGCCACGACAGAGAGGCATTTCAGCAAAAAGCTCAGCCCGCACCCCGATGCCACTCAAATAAAAATATCAAGGCATGGGGAAATACGCCAGACCTGCGAGACGTATTGGAGGACAAAGCAAAACACATAAGATCGATCTACGGATCACGAGGGTGCGCCACTATGCGAGACGATAACTATCTCGCCGGATACAGTAAAAGTAAATCCGGCCAGGCCGAACACAACGGACAAGACTCATTTGAGCTGCGTCGCGGTATAGCCCAGTACAGAGGCGCCGCGCACCCCCTATGCTTCACAGACGAAGTAATGGATCACCAGATCCCAGAGGGTTTCAAACCCGTAAATATCGAATCATACGATGGCACAACAGATCCTGCGGTATGGATTGAGGACTTCCCCCTGCACATCCACATGGCCCGCGGTGACGATCTACACGCCATCAAATACCTCCCACTCAAACTCAAAGGACCAGCTCGGCATTGGCTCAACAGCCTGCCAGCAGAATCCATTGGCTGTTGGGAAGATCTGGAAGCCGCATTCCTCGACAACTTCCAGGGCACTTATGTGCGACCACCAGATGCCGATGACTTGAGCCACATAATTCAGCATCCGGAGGAATCGGCCAGGCAATTATGGACACGGTTCCTAACAAAGAAAAATCAAATCGTTGACTGTCCGGATGCAGAGGCCCTAGCAGCTTTTAAGCACAACATCCGCGACGAGTGGCTCGCCCGGCACCTTGGCCAGGAAAAGCCGAAATCTATGGCAGCCCTCACGACACTCATGACCCGCTTTTGTGCGGGAGAGGACAGCTGGCTGGCTCGCAGCAATAACATATCAAAGAACCATGGTACTTCGGATACCAAGGACGGCAATGGAAGGTCACGTCACAACAAACATAAGCGCCGCATCAACAACGACAATACCGAGGATACGACAGTCAATGCCGGATTCAAAGGCTCTAAACCCGGTCAGCGGAAAAAGCCATTCAAAAGAAGCACTCCGGCCCCATCCAGTTTGGACCGTATACTCGATCGCTCGTGTCAAATACACGGCACCCCCGACAAGCCAGCCAACCACACCAACAGGGACTGTTGGGTGTTCAAGCAGGCCGGCATGTTAAATGCCGAAAACAAAGATAAGGGGTCACATAGCGATGACGAGGAGGAGCCCCGGCAGCCGAACACCGGAGGACAGAAGAGGTTCCCCCCACAAGTGCGGACGGTGAACATGATATACGCAACCCACATCCCCAAGAGGGAGCGGAAGCGTGCGCTAAGGGACGTATACGCGTTGGAGCCAGTCGCCCCAAAGTTCAACCCATGGTCCTCCTGTCCGATCACCTTCGATCGCAGGGAGCACCTTAGTAGTATCCGTCATGGCGGATTCACCGCACTGGTCCTAGACCCAATCATTGATGGATTTCACCTCACTCGTGTCCTTATGGATGGCGGCAGCAACCTGAACCTGCTTTATCAGGACACAGTGTGCAAAATGGGTACAGACCCCTCAAGGATCAAACCCACAAAAACGACCTTCAAAGGCGTCATACCAGGTGTAGAGGCCCATTGCACAGGCTCAGTCACACTGGAAGTGGTCTTCGGATCCCCGGATAACTTCTGAAGCGAGGAGTTAATCTTCGAGATAGTCCCGTTCCGTAGTGGCTATCATGCACTGCTCGGGCGAACCGCATTTGCGAGATTCAATGAGGTACCGCATTATGCATAACTCAAGCTCAAGATGCCAGGACCTCGGGGGGTCATCATAGTTAATGGAAACACAGACCGCTCTCTCCGCACGGAGGAGCACACTGCGGCCCTCGCAGCAGAAGCACAAAGCAGCCTCTTAAGGCAATCCACTAGTTCGGCGATTAAGGACCCGAACACCTTTAAGCGTGCCCGGAGTAATCGGCAACAAGACCGCCTGGCACATTCCGAGCTTGCATAGCAATGCGGCCCCCACCCCAGTCCCAGCCAAATGGCGAAATCCGTGCCACGCGTACATAATTACGCATTAAAAATACCATTGGCACAGGTGGGGAGGGGGACGACTATGGCACGCCCCAAGACGCGGCTCAACAGCACTAGGGGCTTCCCGCTTTGTTATTTTTCTCTCTTTCAGGACTTTAATCCCTGGAAACCCTGTCCGGCAGTATGATTGCCGGACACATGATGCAGCAACCAAGGAGGCAGAAAGCTACGTCGCACCATGGAACTCCCAGGTGGATTACGATAACGAGTGAAATACTTGCTTTAATACCATTCTTCAGCTTGCCCTTGGAGGGGACATGTTAAATAGTCCTACTTTTTGCTTATCGCACTACTTGTATCATTCTTCTTTAACACACCTTTTTGAATAAACAATGCATAACACTAGACTATTATCGCATTCGCTATTCTTCTTTATATATATATATATATGTTCATTCATGACATCCAACACCCGTACACGCTGGTACGGCCAGTACGCTAGGGGCTTAAGCATACCCCATAATAAGGTGTGAGAAGTCCGAACACTTTCGATAGTGCGGCACCCCAAACTTATAGCATTATATGCATCAGCTCCGAATCATGTCTTGGGTCAATAGTTGGGTTTGCCCGGCCCCCATGTTTTGGTACCTTATTACGTTCCTGGAAGGGTTTTCTCCCTTGATCTTTTCCCTTGTTTTATGATTGGAATGAAAGTAGGATTGTTTAGCCACAAGTCATCCCCGTATTTTGCCACATACGTGGGTTCGGTCCTCCAAGGCCTGTTAGAGCTCTCTTCAACCTGCTCATGGCTAGATCGATCGGTTTCGGGTACCATAGCAAGATATGATACAGACCAATTAACTGGTAAGCCAACCTTCCCCATTGCTTTTCTTTCAACTAACTAGAAAACCATTCTTTTTCGAAATCGATTTCGAAAAAGAACTACTAATCCTTAACTTTTCGAGGAATCCTTCATCAGTGGTTGTGAATGACTGACTTGAGGTCTGCATCCATGACATCCAGATTGACTCCAATAAGCATTCCACCTTTACTGCCACTGGCTGGCTTGCAAAACCACTTGAAAAGCTTTCTGCCACCAATTGCCATAGAGCGAGGAGTCAGCGTTGTCCGGCTTAAGGCGTGTATAGCGCCCCGAATTCGGCCTTCTGAATACTAGGGGCTTCACCAAAATTTAAAATTATAGGATTCTATGGCTAAGTGAGAGTGATAAAGCATTATAGTCCGATTGCCTTGTTCCTTGTGCTGAGCACCTCCCTCGAAGGACCCAAAAATGGGAAAAAGAGTGCTCAGGTTTATCCCGAACACCCCAACACTCGTGGCATGGGGGCAGAAGCCGACGACTGGCCATCTCTCAGATTTGATAAATAGCCGAACAGAAGGTAATATTTTAAATTCAAACAAGCATTGCATAGCGCATATGAACAAGTTTTCATAGTACAGGATCACACGAGCAAGTTCATTCAAATATTACATCTTTCGCACACTCGTCCGCTACAAGACGGGCACCATTCAGGACACACTCATAATACATCTTGGGGTGGCAATACTCCTTGCCCTGCGGCGGCCCCTCCTTCACCAGCTTCTCGGCGTCCTTCTTGGCCTAGTGCACCTTTGCACGGGCAAAAGCCCGGCGTGCACCTTCGATGCAGACGAACCGCTTGATGACTTCCAGCCGTGGGCATGCATCCACGAGCCGCCTCACCAGGCCGAAGTAGCTGTTGGGAAGGGAGTCACCAGGCCACATCCGGACTATAAAGCCCTTCATGGCCTGTTCGGCCGCCTTGTGCAGCTCGACTAGTTCCTTCAACTGGCCGCTCACAGGCATCGGGTGTTCGGTCCCAGTATAGTGAGACCAGAACAACTTCTCCGTCGAGCTTCCCTCCTCGGCCCGGTAATATTCCGCGGCATCCGACATGCTGCGGGGCAAATCTGCGAATGCTCCTGGAGAGCTCCGGACTCGGGTAAGTAATAAGTAATTTACTTGCACATGCTTGCTTTGCATATTGAATTCCTTACCCGCCGCTACCTTCCTCATTGCCTCAATCTTCTGTAGGGCTTTTTGGGCTTCAGCCTTGGCATTCTTTGCGCTCTTGAGGGCCGCGGCAAGCTCAGACTCTCGCGTCTTCGAGTCAAGCTCCAAAGCCTCGTGCTTCGTCATGAGAGCCTGGAGCTCTTGCTGCACCTTACCCACCCGTGCCTCTCGCTTTTCCCGCTCGGTGCGCTCCTGGGCCGCTTTGTTTTTGGCCTCGGACATTGCTTGCTTCAGGGTCGCCACTTCGGTCATGGCCGCTGGCAAATTCATGATGATCCTGTCATTTCGCAATCGCATCTTTGTGTGTGTGTGTGTATAGACAAGGTATTACTTACCTTTGTTCTCCTTGAGCTGCCTCTTGGCAAGGCCGAGCTCTTTCTCGGACCCCTCGAGGTCCTGCTTCAGTGCGGCGACCTCCGCAGTCAGTGCGGCAGAGGTCAGTAGCGAAGCCTGCATACGCATATAGACATACTTATATTAGACTCCTGCAGATATTATTTGATCCTCTATTCGGCTTTTCTTTGTGAACACCAAACAGAGCATCAGGGGCTACTGTCTATGCAGTAATATTTTTCCTATATTTTAAATACTTACCTCAAAGCCTGTTAGAAGGCTGGCACAGGCTTCAGTCAATCCGCTCTTGGCGGACTGAACCTTCTTGATCACTGCACTCATAATAGTGCGGTGCTCTTCGTCGATGGAAGCGCCGCGAAGTGCTCCCAGTAGGTTGTTCGGTGCCTCTGGATGGAAAGAGGTCACCGGCACGGGCGTCTTGCCCCTTTTGGAAGGGGGTCGCCTGCCCGAGTCCGGAACCACTGGAGGTTCCGGCCCGGTGTTCGGCTGAGAGCCGGACTTGGAGCCCCCAGGAGCCTTTCTCCCTTTGCTCCTGGAGTCCAGAAGGTCGCCTTGAGGCACCTCCGGGACTGACTCCCCCCGTCCCGGTGCCCCTTGAGACAATACCTCGGCATTGTCCGTAGGGAAAGGGGAGGAGGCGGTCGGAAGTGGATCGCTATACATATCCGACGAGTCCAAGGAACCGTCCGATGAGGATACGTCGATACGGGCTTGGGGCGGTCTGCACAATCATATTCGGCGTTAGGAGAAGCAGTGCGACAAAGGTATGCTATGAGTCACTCTGGTATCTGAATACTTACGACTTCGCCAGGGGCTTGGCCCTGAGCAGCCACTCGTCTTTGCCATCGGCGGCGGTGGTGGACCAGTCCGGATGGAGAGACCTTCCCTTCTTGGACCCTTCGGCCTCCCTGGTTGGGGAGGCCTTCCTTTTCTTGTCTTCCTAGCTGGAGGGGGAGCATCTTCATCTTCCTCCTCCTCGTTTTCATGGGAGGAGTGCGTCGCGGAGTTATCGGATGATGAGTCCGATACCACCTGGCACCGGGAACTCTTTCGGATTCCCTTGGCCTTCTTCTTGGTCTTCTCCGGCACCTCATAAGGAGCTGGAGTCAGCATCTCCATCAGGAGAGTGTCCGCAGAGTCTTCATGCAGAGGGGCCGGACAGTTAATCTGCTCTGATGTCTCCACCCAGTCCTGTCAAAGGCATGGGAGCTCATACCCCACACATGGTTAAGCTATGGGAAATAAACACCCTACCAGATGCACAAAACTTACCGGATTCGCAGAACGCTTCGCGCTTAGCCCGTGGTCCTCGGTAAGAGAGGGAGGGACCTCGGCGCCCTTGAACAACACCCTCCAGACGTCTTTATGTGTCGTGTCAAAGAGCTTGCTTAGAGTCTGGTGCTGGGCCGGGTCGAACTCCCATAAGTTGAAATCCTGTTGTTGACACGGGAGGATCCGGCGGAAGCGCATGACCTGGACTATGTTGACAAGCTTAAGCTTCTTGCTTATCATATTTCGGATTCACTTCTGGAGTCCGTCCAGCTCCACCGATGAACCCTAGGACAGGCCCTTCTCCTTTCAGGAAGTGAGCCGTGTGGGGAATCCGGATCGAAACTCGGGGGCCGCCACCTAGTTGGTGTCGCACGGCTCGGTGATGTAGAACCACCCCGATTGCCACCCTTTATGGTCTCCACGAAGGAGCCCTCGAGCCATATAACGTTGGGAATTTTCCCACCATGGCTCCGCCGCATTCCGCTTGTTGGCCTCCCACCACCTTCGGCTTGATATTAAGGTCTTCAGCCACAGGCCGAAGTGGGGCCGGATGCGGAGGAAAGCCTCGCACACGACGATGAACGCCGAGATGTTGAGGATGAAATTTGGGGCCAGATCATTAAAGTCCAGCCGATAATAGAACATGAGGCCGCAGACGAATGGATGGAGGGGAAACCCAGTCCGCGGACGAAGTGGGGGAGGGACGAAGTGGGGGAGGAAAACCACCCTTTCGTGAGGTTCCGGGGTAGGGACGACCTGCCCCGCGGCTGGCAGCCGGTGCGCGATATCCGCGGCTAAGTATCCGGCTCCACGTAGCTTTTTGATGTGTCCCTCCGTGACGGAGGAGACCATTCACTTGCCTCCCGCTCCGGACATGTTTGGAGAGAGTTGAGGAGAAGGATGCGGACTTGGGTGTTGGAGCTCGAGTGCGCGAGGATGGATGAGCAAGGAGGAAGAAGGCATGGGTAGAAAAAGGTAAAACCTTATCCCTTTATAAGGGCGGACGAAACTATGCGCCCCAACTAGCCTGGTAAAACTCGCTTATCCCCCAGGCGCCGTAATTGATGTTGGGTTACCCACGTCCGTATTGATGGGAATCCCGTAATAAGGGAACACAATCTCTACTTCGACAATACGTGCCAAGAAAACCGCCTCGCGAAACACGCTGAGATAGGTTATGAAAAACGATTCGAATAAAGACCTGTCCGTGGTGTGATGTCACACTACGGGGTGCGTCAGCAGATTAGATTTGTGTAAATATTATTCCCTCTACGGTGGTATGTGGATCTTATTTTGCAGGGTCGGACAATATCCTTGTATTCAAATTCTTCCGTGGTGTATTCGGAGGAGGAACCCGCCTTGCAATGCCGAAGACAACAATGCGCACCGGACTCATCGTCATTGAAGCCTGGTTCAAGGGCTACTGAGGGAGTCCTAGATTAGGGGGTCTCCGGACAGCTGGATTATATCCTTTGGCCGGATTGTTGGACTATGAACATACAAGATTGAAGACTTCGTCCCGTGTCCGGATGGGACTCTCCTTGGCGTGGAAGGCAAGCTAGGCATTACGGATATGTATATCTCCTCCTTTGTAACCGACCTTATGTAACCCTAGCCCCTCCGTTGTCTATATAAATCGGAGGGTTTTAGTCCGTAGGACAACATACAATCATACCATAGGCTAGCTTCTAGGGTTTAGCCTCTCCGATCTCGTGGTAGATCAACTCTTGTACTACTCATATTATCAAGAAATCAAGTAGGACGTAGGGTTTTACCTCCATCAAGAGGGCCCGAACCTGGGTAAAACATCGTGTCCCCTGCTTCCTGTTACCGTCCGCCTTAGACGCACAGTTCGGGACCCCCTACCCGAGATCCGCCGGTTTTGACACCGACACTAG
Source organism: Triticum urartu (assembly GCF_003073215.2). Taxonomy (NCBI): domain Eukaryota; kingdom Viridiplantae; phylum Streptophyta; class Magnoliopsida; order Poales; family Poaceae; genus Triticum; species Triticum urartu. The sequence goes on from NC_053028.1 coordinate 679,037,191, forward strand.
CCTATGGTATGATTATATGTTGTCCTATGGACTAAAACCCTCTGGTTTATATAGACACCGGAGGGGGCTAGGGTTACACAAGGTCGGTTACAAAGGAGGAGATATACATATCCGTATTTCCTAGCTTGCCTTCCACGTCAAGTAGAGTCCATTCCGGACACGGGACGAAGTCTTCAATCTCGTATCTTCATAGTCCAACAGTCCGGCTGTCCGGAGACCCCCTAATCCAGGACTCCCTTAGTAGCCCCTAAACCATGCTTCAATGACGATGAGTCCGGCGCGCAGTGTTGTCTTCGGCATTGCAAGGCGGGTTCCTCCTCCGAATACACCACGGAAGAGTTTGAATACAAGGATAGTGTCCGACCCTGCAAAATAAGTTCCACATACCACCGTAGAGAGAATAATATTTCCACAAATCTAATCTGCTGACACGTTTTGGCAGCATGACATCATGCCACGACCCGGTAATTATTCGAACCGTTTTTCTTTAACCAGCCCCGCAGATAGCGCGAGGCGGTTTCTTGACACGTCTTGTCAAAGCAGAGATCGTGTTCCCCTTATCACGGGATTCTCATTAATACAAACATGGGTAACCCAACCATGCCTGTTGGTATGACTCCTAGATCTTAGGTAAGTCTCAAACGGCCACGAGGAGGACGCCTGATATTCACCCCCTTTATAAAGGGACATGACTTTTTCTTTTTCCCTCCCGTGCTCAATAGAATCCTTCCCCCGCCTCAAGTTCTAAGACCCAAAGCTTAGGTCAGGTGCTTCGGACCTTCAATCATGTCCGGATCCAGCCTTCAAGGCCGGTGGATGCCTTCCTCCGTCACGGAGGAGGACATCAAGAAGTTGAGGGAGGCCAGATATCTGACCGCCAAAATTTCGCATAGGCTGCCCGCCCGAGGGCAGGTCGTCCCTACTCCCGAACCCAACGAGAGCGTTGTGTTCATCTCCCACTTCCTCCGAGGACTAGGCCTCCCTCTGGATCCCTTTGTTAGGGGTCTTATGTTCTATTACGGGCTAGATTTTCACGATCTGGCCCCGGATTCCCTTCTTCACATCTGGTCATTTATTGTCGTTTGTGAGGCCTTCCTCTGCATTACCCCTCACTTCGGTCTGTGGCTCAAGACCTTCAATGTGAAGCCGAAGATGGTTGAGGGGCAGTACTCAGCGCGCGGAGGTGCTCTAATAAGCAAAACTGCTGACGCTCCATGGCCAAAGGGTTCTTTTCCAGAGGTGTCTGGATTGTGGAAACGGGAGTGGTTTTACGTCACAGCTCCCCGAAGTGCCAAGTGGGTAGCTGCCCCCACCTTTCGCTCGGGCCCTCCACCACAATTGATGTCATGGATCAGCAGGGGGCTGAGCTGGGGTCCAGCCAAGGACGTGTCAATACTACAGAGCCGCATCCGTGATCTCTTCGAGGGAGATTTCAGTATGGTTATGGTAATGCAAGTTATGCTGGTTCGTCGAGTCCAGCCTTGCAAACGCCGACCCCTCCGCATGTGGGAATTCAACTCGGAAGGACCGCGCACTATTCAGAATTTCCTCGGCATGACACACGAGGAGATGTACAAATCGTTCTTCGGACCCCAAATAGAGTGTCCGGACACTACCGAGGACGTGGGCCTGAGCAGCAACCACACCGCTGCCCAAGTAAGTAATCCCATGGCCAAACATAGTGTCCTTTTATTTATCATGACATCATTCTGAAGAATCTCTTTTTGACCAAGAATGGATAACAAAGGCGAAGATGATCCGGTGTTCGGCCCCCTTCCTCAAGGCTTGGACAATCCGGTGCTGGAAAAGATGCTCGAGCCAGCACCTTGTCTGGTGCCCTCAAAGGAAGATGAAGGGGGGGGAATAAAGAGGGCGAAAGCGGGCCTCCATTGCTAACTATTCCAATCGAGGGAATGAGCGCCTCTGCAAGGGAGGATAACCAAGGGGAAGAATCTGACATTCTCTCTCCCCGGGGAAGGAAGAGGACTACCTCTGAAGATCCGGAAACCAAGGTTTCCAAACGGGAGAAGAAATCTCCGCCAGAGGGTCCTGCCTCGGAGGGTATTCTTGACGCACAATGTCTGTGCGGGGATCAGCCCTCTATCGAGCTGTAAGTAATCAAAAAGTACTCAATAGTGAAGTTATCCTACCTTACTTCTGAGGAAAATAACCGAAGCATTTATCTTGCAGTTTGGATCTTAGCCCTTCTCAGCAGAGCTCGTCTTCGGGGGATCTTCTTCTAGAGATGATGGAGAGCGAAACGCCTCCCCCTGCCACACCGCCTCATGAGGCGGGCGACCCCGAGGTGTCGTCGCGGAGGGTTTCTCCTGATTCGGCAAGGCCAGAAGGTAATCCTATGGCCACCTGAAGTCCCCAGTATCCGGCTCTTGAAGAGAGAAATCAAAAGAGTCCGGCACCGTCTGGTATGTGGTCGGACGTACTGAGGGATCTTCTAGAGCGAGCGACTATCTCAGAAGAGCACCGTACGTTGATGGGTACGGTGATTCAAAGGATTTCTTCCGCCGAAAGCGGGTTGCATGAAGCCTTTATGAGTCTACTGACGGGTTTTGAGGTACATGAAATGATGTACATTTTTGACAGTACCGCACATTTTTAGGTGTGCCCTGTGTAGATAGTAGCCCCTGAGACTCTGGTTGTCATCGAGAACGGCGGAAAACAGAGGATCATAGTCCCAGGTAATAACCAGACCGCCTTTATGTGCAGGTGGTTGAAGCTCCGGTGGCTAGACGGACTGATGGGTTTGTCGAACTAAAGCGGCAACTGGATGCGACAGATGCCGACATCGGGCTTGTTAACAAGCGGCTTGACAAGGCACAAGGTAGGTGATTTTTCTGGTGAATGTCACGTAGTAAGAGCAGCATGATGCTAGTATCTTTAATATGTTGTGACTGTAGATGGAGCGGCCACCGTGGAGACCCTTCGGGCGGAGCTTGCCCGAGCCAAGGAGCAAGCAAGGAGTAGCAATGTGGCCTCTTTAAAGGCGGCCGAAGAGTTAAGAGCCAAAAAGGCCACGCATTGCGAGAGAAAAGAAAGAATGGCCAAGATGGCTGTGAAGTAAAAAGATACTGCCAACCGTTGCCAGCTTCTTGAAGAAGAAAACCGGGCGAAGGCGACCGACCTGGAAAAGGCCACGATGGCAACCAAAGACACCCGCTCTGCAATGAGAGCGAAGAAGGAGGAGCTGCCAAGCCGGGGATATCACGGCTGGGAAGCCCTTTATGCTGCGTAGGATGTTTGGAGATCCTCGATATGCCCATCTCGACCGGCTGTGGAGTGCTACGGACGCATATCTGGACTTGGCGGCGAGTGCTGTCGATGCGGCCGAATACTTCTGGGATCAAACAGATTGTGAAGTGGACAAGCTATTCTGGTCACAATTTAACGTTCCAGAGCGTCCGCTTCCATTGACTGATCGACTGTCCGAATGGGCCGAGCTAAATAGATTGTCTGGACTCGCCATGAGGTCTGTTGTGGATCATGTGTGGCAGGAAAGGCCAAAGCCGAACAACTATTTTAGTTTGGTGCAGTAGTTCCTTGGTGTGGTGCCGCACATCAATGCGATGAAGAGGTCGGCGTGCATAGAAGGCTCGCGGATGGCCCTTGCCCGTGTCAAAACATACTGGGCGGAGATGGATGCCACCACTGTTGCGGCGCAGTGTTCGGCCATAGGCCGAGTGGCTGCCGAGCACTATTTTGAAGAAGTTCTTGAAGGCGCTCATTCGATAGAGGCCCAGTGCTCGAAGAATATTATGTTTGAGTGACATATATTCCCATTGTATAGACAATGTTTTATTAAGTTTATCAAGGTTTTATTTATAGTTTTGCCTAAAAGTGCCTCCTGTGCGGCCATTTATGTATATATGTATATAACCTGAAAGATGGCAGTCGTCGGCTTCAGCCCCCACGCATATAATGCGGGGGTGTTCGCAGAAGACGCATGTTCACACTTGATCCAACGTCTTGGAACATTAAGGAGGTGATAGCGCAGCGAACTAGGCAACCGGACTATAATGCTTTAACACTTTCACTTAGCCAGAGAAGTTTGACAGTGGGGCTACTATATAGCCCTTGGTGGCTCCACGCTCATCCGGATTCAGGGCAAGTACATGCCTGGCCGGGAAACGGCCCTTTGTTAAGGCGGAGGAATCCCGAAGATTCCGCTAGGTCATCGAGTGGTTGACCAGTCTCACGCTATATCATGATAGTCAGTTTTCGGCTTTCTCTACTGAGGTGCTCGTCCGGATGAACCAAGGCACAATCGCAATATTCTCCTGGTGCCGCCCTATCCGATAGAGCGGAACGTAGGGTAGGAAAACATAGGAGCCGGGCAAACCTAACATTTGACCAAAGACATGATTCGGAGCTAATGCATATAAGGCCAAACTCGCGACGCCGAACACTCCCTAAGGTATTCGGTCTTTATGATGTAAACCGGGCCTAAACAATGCCCTTTGTAATAAGCCCCTGGTGTCCAGGTACGTGCAATATTCTAATGTGGCCACATGCTAAGACGTCAGCATCCTTCTCAATTGTACTGAGAATCCGAGGGATGTGTATCAACAAGAGACAGTAAAAAAGGTTTACGCAGGGTCTTAATCTAAAAAGAATCCTTGGAACGGGTCGCTGCTGCACGTCTGCGCCTATGTCTCCGTTGTGCCGTATTCTGGACGGGTGTAGCACGATGGTCATTTGAAAAAAGAAAGGAACTTAATTGAAAAGTTGTCGTGCAAAAGGTAGGTTATACTAAATAAACCATGTATAGTTAAAAATGAGTAAAGTTGAGCCTAATTGCCACTTGTTTGCGTGCGTTGAGCCCCTTGTATTGTAATAGGGGTATAGCCATCAAACCTGTATCAATTACATATAGCTGCGCCGGACTCGTCCAGCCGAGTCCGTGGTCTTAACGACCTGTCAGATGCTTTAGTTGGTGAGGCCGCTTAGTGTGAGGCAGTCGCATGGTCTTCCGCGCGCAAGTAGCGCTCAATACTTCCATTTGTTGTAATGATGCCACATGGACCGGGCATCTTAAGCGTGAGAGAAGCATAATGCGGTATTGCGTTAAAGCGAGCGAAAGCTTTGCATCCGAGTAGTGCTTGATAGCCACTTTGGAACGGAGCGATGTGGAACGTTAAATTTTATCTACGGAAGTTATCGAGAAAGCCGAATATAACCTCTAGTAGCAGGGATCCCGTGCAATGGGCCTCTGGGCCTGACATTACTCCATTAAAGGTAGTATTGCTGCGGCTAATTTTTGTTGGGTCTGTCGCCATTTTGCGGACTGTGTCCTGATATATTAGGTTTAAACTACTGCCGTCATCCATCAGGACTCGTGTGAAGTGGTATCCGTCAATTATTGGGTCTAATACCAAGGCAGCCCATCCTGCATGCCGGATATTTGTCGAGTAATCCCGATGGTCAAAGGTGATCGGTTGGGACGACCAGTGGCAGAACTCCGCGGTGATAGGCCCTGGGGCATGTGGCACCAGGAGTGCCGCTTTGTTTCTCCCCTTTGTTACGTGTAACACGTTTACTGTTTTGACTTCTGGTGGGAATTTCTTCTGTTCCCCAGTGCTTTGCTTGCGAGGCTCGTCCTCGTCTTCGCTTGGTGTATCCTGCCCCTTATGTTCGGTGTTGAGCTTGCCGGACTGCTTGAAAACCCAACATTCTCTATGGGTATGATTTGGATGCTTATCGGGGGTGCTGTGGATCTGACATATTTTATCCAGAATCTTGTTTAGGCTGGACAGTTCATCTCTGTTGCCTTTGGAGGGCAGCTTTTGCTGACCTGGCCGAGAGCTTCTGAATCCGGCGTTTACCGCCGTGCTCTTCGGGCTTTCTTCTTTATTCCGGCACTTGTTTTTGCTGCGTTGTGATTTCCCGTTTCCGTCCCTGACTTCGGATGTACTTGGGTCGCTGGTGCTGCATCAGGCTAACCAGCTGTCCTCGCCCGCGCAAAAGCGGGTCATGAGGCTTGTTAAAGCTGCCATTGTTCTCGGCTTTTCTTGGCCGAGGTGTCTAGCGAGCCATTCGTCTCGAACGCTGTGCTTGAAAGCTGCTAAGGCTTCGGCATCCGGACAGTCGACTATTTGGTTCTTTTTAGTGAGGAACCTGTTCCAAAGCTTTCGGGCTGACTCTCCGGGCTGTTGAGTTATATGACTTAAATCGTCTGCATCCGGTGGTCGGACATAGGTCCCTTGAAAATTTGCCCGAAAGGCGTCTTCCAACTCTTCCCATCTTCCAATGGAGTTTTCGGCGAGGCTTTTAAGCCAGTGCCGAGCTGGCCCTTTGAGCTTGAGGGGTAAGTACTTGATGGCATGGAGATCGTCTCCTCGAGCCATGTGGATATGGAGAATGTAGTCCTCAATCCAGACCCCAGGGTCTGTCGTTCCGTTGTACGCCTCTATGTTTACGGGTTTGAATCCCTCTGGAAATTCATGGTCCAGCACCTCATCGGTGAAACATAGGGGGTGTGCGGCACCCCTGTATTTGGGTGTACCGTGGTGTTCGGATGTTGTTGTGTTGCATTGCATGCTGGAGCGCGCTTGCGTGGCCCGTATACGGATCTGGTTGCGCCGTCCTTTTGATGCGAGCCCTCGCGTGGATCGCGTACTGGCTTATGTGCGGCGTCGTTTGCCGCTCTGTGTTGGCCACGAGGTTGTCTATCTGACTGGATGGCCGTTTTGTTTTTTAATTGCGGGGGATCTAAGGCCTCCTCATCGAATTCAGGTAGCAATTTTCGCTCCGGGTAGCTCTTGGTGTGGCGATTACCGCCGTACTTCGCTGAAATGTTGAGTACTTCACTCCATCTGATTCTGAGTGTGTCTTGTGTAGCCCTGAGCCTTTGCTTCTGCTTTTTCAGACTCCTCGCAGTGGCAACAAGCCTTTGATGGGCATTCTGTTGCTCCGGGAGCCTGTCCGGTGTGATGTCGTCCGAACTGTTATCTTCGACGGAGTCGGGTTGTTCGGTTTGATTCTCCGTGTTGCCGTGGTCGGGCGATGGTTCACCCTGCTCTAACGCTGGGTCTATATGATCGCTGTTTCTGCCGAGGCGGGATTTGGAGCGGCGCTTACGCCGCCGCTTTGACTGCTTCTCGAGGGAACATCCCTTCGCTGCGTCCTTCCATTCCTCATCATTGTTTTCTTTGGGTGTGTCCACCATGTATATGTCATATGATGAAGTGGGCGTCCAGTGCCCTGTGGGCAGTGGTTCCTGTTCGTCTCCTGCATCGTCGTCCATACCGTCAATGTCTTCGGAGTCGAAGTCAAGCATGTCGGTCAAATCATCGACAGTGGCTACTAAGTGGGTGGTGGGTGGGCGGCGAATTTCTTCGTCATCCGCATCCCAATCCTGCCGGACATAGTTCGGCCAGGACTCTCCTGACAAGGAGAGAGACCTTAATAAGTTCAGCATGTCGCCAAAGGGTGAGTGCTAAAAGATATCTGCGGAGGTAAACTCCATGATCGGCGCCCAGTCGGATTCGATAGGCACGGGCGCAGGCGGTTCAGAGTCCGTGGCCAGGGAAGGATCCGGCAGTTTGGCATCACGGCAGGTCGATACTCGGCTGGATCGCCGCTGGGGATACAGCCTCCGTGGCGAGGTCTATCCACCCGTCCATGGATGGCACAACTGGCTCCGAATAGATGGTCGGAGCAGTTGCCGGTGCGATCTCCCGAACACTGTCCGATGGTAGAGTTAAATCATGCCCATCGTGACCGTGTGGCGCACTAGGCAGGGGCTCGAATCCGTCGAAGCTCAAGTCTCCGCGGATATTGGCCGCGTAGTTTAAGCTTCCAAACCTGACCTGGTGGCCAGTGGCGTAACTCTCGATCTGCTCCAGATGGCCAAGCGAGTTGGCCCGCAGTGCGAAGCTGCCGAATACGAAGATCTGTCTGGGGAGAAAAGTCTCACCCTGGACTGCATCGCTATCGATTATTGAAGGAGCCATCAAGCCTAATGATGACGACACAGAGGAACTCTCAATGAAAGCACAAATGTCGGTGTCAAAACCGACGGATCTCGGGTAGGGGGTCCCGAACTGTGCGTCTAAGGCGGATGGTAACAGGAGGCAGGGGACACGATTGTTTTACCCAGGTTCGGGCCCTCTTGATGGAGGTAAAACCCTACGTCCTTCTTGTTTATTCTTGATAATATGAGTAGTACAAGAGTTGATCTACCACGAGATCGGAGAGGCTAAACCCTAGAAGCTAGCCTATGGTATGATTGTATGTTGTCCTACGGACTAAAACCCTCCGGTTTATATAGACACGGAGGGGGCTAGGGTTACACAAGGTCGGTTACAAAGGAGGAGATATACATATCCGTATTGCCTAGCTTGCCTTCCATGCCAAGTAGAGTCCCATCCGGACACGAGACGAAGTCTTCAATCTCGTATCTTCATAGTCCAACAGTCCGGCCAAAGGATATAGTCCAGCTGTCCGGAGACCCCCTAATCCAGGACTCCCTCAACCCCGATGACAAGCCAAGCAATTGTTTCATACTTTAGTAATCTCAAACTTTTTCAATTTTCACGCAATACATGAGCGTGAGGGATGGATATAACACTATGGGTGGAATAGAATATAATGATTGGGGTTATGTGGAGAAGACAAAAAAGGAGAAAGTCTCACATTGACGCAGCTAATCAACGGGCTAGGGAGATGCCCATCAATTGATGTCAATGCAAGGAGTAGGGATTGCCATGCAATAGATGCACTAGAGCTATAAATGTATGAAAGCTCAACAAAAGAAACTAAGTGGGTGTGCATCAAACTTGCTTGCTCACGAAGACCTAGGGCATTTGAGGAAGCCCATTGTTGGAATATACAAGCCAAGTTCTATAATGAAAAATTCCCACTAGTATATGAAAGTGACAAAACAAGAGACTCTCTATCATAAAGATCATGGTGCTACTTTGAAGCACAAGCAAGGTTGTCAGAATCACGATTCTATTGTACGATTCTACGACTTTACGATCCAAACTAACCCCTATGATTATACGATTTTAGTTCATAGAATCTACGTTTCTACGATCCTGATAGTGAAGATTCTACGATTTGCGATCCTGCCATCGGAGCTCCGATCCGATTCAAAATCGCGATTCTGACAACCTTGAGCACAAGTGCGGAAAAAAGGATAGTAGCATTGTCACTTTTTGTTTATCTTTTTTTGGGCCTTCGTTTTTTTATTTGGCCTTTTTTTCTATTTGGGACAATGCTCTATTAATGATGATCATCACACTTCTATTTATTTACAACTCAATGGTTACAACTCGATACTAGAACAAAATATGACTCTATATGAATGCCTCCGGCGGTGTATCGAGAAGGGCAATGAATCAAGAGTGACATGTATGATAAATTATGCATGGTGGCTTTGCCACAAATATGATGTCAACTACATGATCATGCAAGGCAATATGACAATGATGAAGCGTGGCATAATAAATGAAATGGTGGAAAGTTGCATGGCAATATATCTCGGAATGGCTTTGGAAATGCCATAATAGGTAGGTATGGTGGCTGTTTTGAGGAAGATATAAGGAGGTTTATGTGTGATAGAGCGTATTATATCACGGGATTTGGATGCACCGGCGAAGTTGGCACCAACTCTCAAGGTGAGAAAGGCAATGCACGTTATCGAAGAGGCTAGCAATGATGGAAAGGTGAGAGTGCGTATAATCCATGGACTCAACATTAGTCATAAAGAACTCACATACTTATTGCAAAAATCTACGAGTCATCAAAAACCAAGCATTACATGCATGCTCCTAGGGGGATAGATTGGTAGGAAAATACCATCGCTCGTCCCCGACCGCCACTCATAAGGAAGACAATCAAAGAACACCTCATGTTTCAAATTTGTTACACAACGGTTACCAAACGTGCATGCTACCAGACTTGCAATCTTCAACACAACTATTTCTCAAATTCACAACTACTCAACTAGCACAACTCTAATATCACCATCTTTATATCTCAAAACAATTATCAAGTATCAAACTTCTCATAGTATTCAATGCACCATTTTATGAAAGTTTTTATTATACCAATCTTGGATGCCTATCATATTAGGACTAATTTCATAACCAAAGCAAATTACCATGCTGTTATAAAGGACTCTTTAAATGATATAAGTGAAGCATGATAGATCAATAATTTCTATAAAATAAAACTACCACCATGCTCTAAAAAGATATAAGTGAAGCACTAGAGCAAAATTATCCAGCTCAAAAGATATAAGTGAAGCACATAGAGTATTCTAATAAATTCCGATTCATGTGTGTCTCTCCCAAAAGGTTTTTACAGCAAGGATGATTGTGGTAAACTAAAAAGCAAATACTCAAATCATACAAGACGCTCCAAGCAAAACACATATTATGTGGTGAATAAAAATATAGCCTCAAGTAAAGTTACCGATGGACGAAGATGAAAGAGGGGATGCCTTCCGGGGCATCCCCAAGCTTAGGATTTTTGTTGTCCTTGAATTTTACCTTGGGGTGCCTTGGGAATCCCCAAGCTTAGGCTCTTTCCACTCCTTATTCCATAATTCATCAAATCGTTACCCAAAACCTGAAAACTTCACAACACAAAACTCAACAGAAAATCTCATGAGCTCTGTTAGTATAAGAAAACAAACCACCACTTAAGGTACTGTAATGAACTCATTATTTATTTATTGGTGTTAAACCTACTGTATTCCAACTTCTCTATGGTTCATACTCTCCGATACTAGCCATAGATTCATCAAAAGGAGCAAACAACACACGAAAAACAGAATCTGTCAAAAACAGAACAGTCTGTAGTAATCTGTAGGTTTCGAATACTTATGTAGCCCCAAAAATTCTGAAATAAATTTCTGGACGTGAGGAATTTGTCTAGTAATCATCTTAAAAAATAATCAACCTAATCTCACTCTCCAGTAAAAAATGGCAGCAAATCTCGTGGGTGCTAAAGTTTCTGTTTTTTACAGCAAGATCGCAAAAACTTCCCCCAAGTCTTCCCAAAGGTTCTACTTGGCACAAACACTAATTAAACATAAAAAAACACAACCATAACATAGGCTAGATGAATTATTTATTACTAAACAGAACCAAAAAGCAAGAAACAAAAATAAAATTGGGTTGCCTCCCAACAAGCGCTATCGTTTAACGCCCCTAGCTAGGCATAAACGCAAGAATAGATCTAGGTATTGCCATGATAATGATAGGGCAAATCGCGAAAACTCATCTCATACTCACTACATTCAGTGGCAAGTTTTATTTGTGGCAAGAAAAAGTAGTCAAAATGGCTAAATTTAATGGGACAAAAGTCCCCAAGATCAAGCTCGGGAGGTATTGATTCCTCCTTTGGCCCCTCAAATTGCACGACCAATTCATCATTATAAGCATTCATTTGGCAAAAAGTCATGAGCCTTTGTTCAAGAGAAAATCCTAACCCATTATTCTGGATGGCAAAATTATTATTAAGTTTAGAAATCCTGTCAACTAGAACGTCGGTAGGAACCTTTTTTCTAAGGTTTTCATTAAAAGCAACATGATCTAAAGATCGGAAGCGCATTATGTCTTCTTGATAAAAAGGATTGCTTCTATGGGAGGACGGCCGGCGTCCACCCTATAATGCGCAAATATTTCATTGGCTTATTTTATTATGAATATGTACTCACGAGCTAAAAAGATGGTAGCTGCTCGCTTAATAGAAGAATGCTCAATATTACAAAATTCTAGAAAAATCCTTTGGATGCAAGGGTGCATATGAATAAATTTTCTTTCAAGTTCAACTATGATCAAAGATATAGCATCCTCAAAACTACTAGTTCTATGGACAATAGACCCTCCCATAGTAGGTAAAGCACCAACACAAGTAAAGAAATCTTGAATAACTCCTTTTCCAATAATATTACCACTACCGATCCGAAACTTTTTAGTATGAAAAATAGTTGGTTCTTCATGAGGATAAACAAAAGCATCAACGTTTTCCATGTTATTACCACTATCCTTATCAACGATAACCTCCTCAATTTCAGACATGATGGCAGCAAGAGACAAGCAAAAAGAGACGAACGGGAAAGAGGGCGAATTAAACGGCAAGGGTGAAGTGGGGGAGAGGAAAACGAGAGGCAAATGGAAAATAATGTAATGCAAGGGATAATAGTTTGTGATGGGTACTTGGTATGTCTTGAATTGTGCGTAGATCTCCCCGACAACGGCGCCAGAAATCCTTCTCGCTACCTCTTGAACACTGTGTTGGTTTTCCCTTGAAGAGGAAAGGTGATGCAGCAAAGTAGCATAAGTATTTCCCTCAGTTTTGAGAACCAAGGTATCAATCGGAGACTACACGCAAGTCACCTCACACCTACACAAACAAATAAGAACCTTGCAACCAACGCGATAAAGGGGTTGTCAATCCCTTCACGGCCACTTGCAAAAGCGAGATCTAATAGAGATAATAAGATAAATATTTTTGGTATTTTTATGATATAGATTGAAAGTAAAGATTGCAAAGTAAAATAGATTGGAAACTTATATGATGAAAGATAGACCCAGGGGCGATAGGTTTCACTAGTGACTTCTCTCAAGATAGCATAAGTATTACAGTGGGTGAACAAATTACTGTCGAACAATTGATAGAAAAGTGCATAATTATGAGAATATCTAGGCATGATCATGTATATATGCATCACGTCCGCGACAAGTAGACCGAAATGATTCTGCATCTACTACTATTACTTCACACATCGACCGCTATCCAGCATGCATCTAGAGTATTACGTTCATAAGAACAAAGTAACGCATTAGGCAAGATGACATGATGTAGAGGGATAAACTCAAGAAATATGATATAAACCCCATCTTTTTATCCTCGATGGCAACAATACAATACGTACCTTGTTGCCCCTGCTGTCACTGGGAAAGGACACCGCAAGATTGAACCCAAAGCTAAGCACTTCTCCCATTGCAAGAAAGATCAATCTAGTAGGCCAAACCAAACTAATAATTCGAAGAGACTTGCAAAGATAAAAAATCGTACATAAAATATTTCAGAGAAGAATCAAATATTGTTCATAGATAATCTTGATCGTAAACCCACAATTCATCGGATCTCGACAATCACACCGCAAAAAGAATTACATCGAATAGAACTCCAAGAAGATCGAGGAGAACTTTGTATTGAGATCCAAAGAGAGAGAGAAGAAGCCATCTAGCTAATAACTATGGACCGGAAGGGCTGTGGTAAACTACTCACACATCATCGGAGAGGCTATGGTGTTGATGTAGAAGCCCTCCGTGACTGATTCCCCCTCCGGTGGAGCTCCGGAAAAGGCCCCAAGATGGGATCTCTTGGGTACAGAAGGTTGCGGCGGTGGAAATAGGGTTTCGTGGTGCTCCTGGATGTTTTTAGGGTATATGGATATATATATACAGGAGGAAGAAGTAAGTCGGTGGAGCTGCGAGGGGCCCACGAGGGTGGGGGCGCGCCCAGGGGGGCAGGCGCGCCTCCCTGCCTCGTGGCCTCCTCGCTCCTTTCTTGACGTCCACTCAAAGTCCCCTGGATCACGTTTGTTCCAAAAATAACTCTCCCGAAGGTTTCATTCCGTTTGGATTCCGTTTGATATTCCTTTTCTGCGAAACACTGAAATAGGCAAAAAATAGCAATTTGCACTGGGCCTTGGGTTAGTAGGTTAGCCCCAAAAATAATATAAAAGTGTATAATAAAGCCCATTAAACATCCAAAACATATAATATAATAGCATGGAACAATCAAAAATTATAGATACGTTGGAGATGTATCAAGCACGAGACAATGCGATGGGTGAGGTATAATGAGGAAGCTCTTTCAGAGGAGATGTCTCTTGATTACTTACATGTGAGGCAGGAAAGAGGCCGGGATAGTCGGCCATGATGGCCACTTCTGTGCCATCATAGCTCGCCTGGGAGAATACTCCCTCCTCGAGCTCTACAAATATGTTCGGATCCTCTTCGAATCCGGGGTCAAGGTCCCGGTTGTGGTATGCCAGCTGTGGAGCGGGACTATGGATCCCCTCGACAACCCTCCACCATTCCTATTTGACAGACGGGTTAGTGTCGGTTAAACATGACTCGGGGAGAGGATTGAATAAAGTGGTGGGATTAAAACTCACCCTGCTAGGAGGATTGTACATCGAAAATCCTTCTCGGAGCGTAAGACGAGTGAACTCCTCTTTCTCCCCTTTATACAGATCAGCCAATATTGCCGCCAGGGCGGTGAGAGAATCTGGACCCTTTCGTCCGCAGCGTGAGGCGTCGTCTTCCCCATTGTAGTGCCACATAGGGATCCCCCTGAATTGGAGCGGCTGAACACCTCGCGCTATGGAAGTGGCCATTACCTCGATTATTGATAATCCGGACTGGGCCAGTGTCCTTATCTTGCCCATTAATTGTTGGACTTCCGCACTATCTTCCTCCTCGAGGCTCCAAGGGCGCCAGCTGTGGCGTTTCTTCAATGGAGCACTGGTAAATTCGGGAAGGCCCATTTGGACTGGGTCAGGGAGAGCAACGTCCTCAATATAGAACCACTCTGAGGCCACTCTTTGGATGCCTTCTTCGGCGCGCCGGACAGGTATCCGGTTCCGGATATGTGCCATATGTCGGCGCCGCCCACCTTGAATGTAGATCCCTTTTGAGAGCGAGGGACGAGGCAGAACAGTTTCCTCCATAGCTCAAAATGAGCCTCGCAGCCCAGGAATAGCTCGCAAAGAGCAATGTAGCCCGCGATGTGTGGAATGGAGCCCGGTGTGAGATTGTGCAGTCGGAGGCCATAATACTCCAGGAGACCTCGGAGGAAAGGATGGATTGGAAATCCAACGCCTCTTATTAAGAAGGATATGAAGCACACTCGCTCCCCCCTGGTTGGATTGGGGAAATTTTCCGCCTGTAAAAGAGGTTAATCCTGCCCGAACGGGGACTAGATCCGCGGTGGGAAGGAATCCCTGCATTTGAAGCTTACTTAGCTGGTCATGGGATACTGAACATTTCTCCCCATCGCCTTTTTCTGAGCCATGGGGGTGGGAGGAAGAACTTGGAACGCTAGCCATGCTGGAATGGTTTCTCCTAGCAAGCTCTAAGGATTTTCCGCTTGGTGTGGAATGGGATCTGAGATCCAGTCCCTTTACATAGACGCCCTTCTTACATGGCCAGGGTGTTATGTGCAAAAAATACTTTGACCTTTCATGTTCACTCTAAATGTGGAAGCCGAAGCAGTGGAGGCGCAGAAGCCAATGGGTACGACATTAAATGGAAAGACGAGTATGACTCTTCGGATCAGACGCTTTGAAGTGTTCGGAGGAAGAACCCGCCTTGCAATGCCGAAGACTATCAGCGCGCCGGACACGTCATCATTGAAGCCTGGTTTGGGGGCTACTGATGGAGTCCTGGATTAAGGGGTTCTCGGGCGTCCGGCCTGTGTAAAGTGGGCCAGACTGATGGGCCATGAAGATACAAGATAGAAGACTTCCTCCCGTGTCCGGATGGGACTCTCCTTTGCGTGGAAGGCAAGCTTGGCATTCAGATATGAAGATTCCTTCCTCTGTAAACCGACTCTGTACAACCCTAGGCCCCTCCGGTGTCTATATAAACCGGAGGATTTAGTCCGTAGAGGCAAGAACAATCACAATCATACAGGCTAGACATCTAGGGTTTAGCCATTACGATCTTGTGGTAGATCAACTCCTGTAATCCTCATATTCATCAAGATCAATCAAGCAGGACATAGGGTATTACCTCCATCAAGAGGGCCCGAACCTGGGTAAACATCGTGTCTCCCGTCTCCTGTTACCATCGACCCTAGACGGACAGTTTGGGACCCCTTACCCGAGATCCGCCAGTTTTGACATCGACAAAATGCGCGCTACTACTATTACTTTAGCAGTAGCGCGGGTCGCAACAGCGTGCTACTGCTAAACCTAGGTTGGTGGGTATTGTCGATCGATTTTACTAGTAGCGCGGTTCCACTAGGCCGCGCTACTGTTAACTGAGTAGCAGTAGTGCCTGTTTTTACCCGTGCTACTACAAATTAGCAGTAGGGCCTCTTTTTGTAACGTGTTGCTGCTAAGATTCTGTGTATAAAGTTTTCCCTAGTAGTGCTAGTTTGTCAGTAGTTAAGCAAATGTACTAATCGGAGTATCACTGCCTAGTGCCACCCATTCATCAAACATGGGCACGTGTGTGGGTTCTCCCGCAGGTGGTGGTGGGGGTCCCATTTGTGGTGGATCCATGCGGTTACTCCAAGATGCCAACATAGCGTGGATGTTAGTTAAACAAGCAAACTAGAAGGTCGGAATGAATGAAAGTGCAAAATTTTAGCTTGGTTTTAAGAGGGCAAAACTAACCGTCATCATCTGACGGTTCTAATCATCGTTTGCCATCACTCGTTCAAGTACTTCCGCACCTCGAGATTCCTATGCTCGACAAAGGCCTTATATGCCTACAAAATTTAGGTTGTTTCGATGTGAGCAATGTTAAAAATAAACTGAGAAAGTGAGAGTGAAAGAAGATAAAGGGGAAGTACTTACAACATGCTGGCGGGCTAAGGGAGGCTGCGAACGCCCCGTACTCTCTAATGGGCTCGGGTTGGTAGCCCGAAGCCGTGTGTACGAGACCAAAGGAGTGATCAAGCCATCGAAACATGGATACTGGCCATGGGACTTCCCCTGGATGGCCACCACTGCCATGTCGTCGATCTGAGACTGGACGACGTCAGCAGCATCTGGACCAGGATGCAACCTCTGAAACTGCTGAGTGTAAGACTCCAGGTGCTCATCGGTCTTGCCGTAGTACTGGCTCTCACTGGCCTTGCGATCACCCCGCTCGCAGGCCAGCTTCTACGACTCAATGTCTGAGAGTGGCCTCTTCAACTTGTCCTCCTGCAACGTCAAACAGAAGTTAGCCATACATAAGAACATGATGGTAAAAAGAAGAACAAAAATGCATCATGCATATAGATATACCTTCATGGCCTTGAAGCCCCAGTGGTTCCTGTTTCCTTGGTCGTGTGTCCCGTCCTTTCCACAGTTAGCCCGGGCCTTGCCGCTCTTGGCAGCAAACTCTGCATCCTCCCCGAGCCACCTATCCACCGAACTCACCCATCCATCATCCTTTCCAAAGCACCAAGGAGGAATAACCTAAATAATGTAAGCATGACATGTGAGCACGAAACAATGATATTGACTGCTTATACGTTGGAATGAAAAGTCTCTAATACATACTTACCTTCATGTACTACTCCCTGTTCAAGGTAAGTCCTTGCTTCTATGCTTCACTTTTGCTCATCTTTTGATGAAGGTAGGTGTGGTAGTAGTGCGAGACGGCAACCCAACGCACCTCATACTGCAACTGACGAGCTTTCTTCTTCATCGCAGCCAGCAAGACCACGTCGTCTCTGGCCTTGTGCTCGTCAAGAACTCTATAGAATTGCTGCAATCATGCATAAAACCAGAAGCAAACAAAGCATGCGTTGAGTGATTCGATGATAAACTATGGACGAAACTGAAGACAAGTAATTCCGAAGAGAACTTACCCAAATTTTGGTGATCACGGCCTTAGCGGCCGTCTCGTACTCCGTGTGGCCGGAAGCCTCGTAGTGGGCCCAGCTCGTGGCCAAAACCCGCAGCTCCGGGTCCCTGTCTGGCCTCGGGCAGAATAGACCCGACCAAAACTCCTTCAACAGGACAGTGATAAGACCGTTCAGTTTACGGCCCTATCTGTGAAGGATCCAGTTCCCGCGAAAGAAACAAAGAATTAGCATGTGTGCACTAAGAAAATGTTGCCATGTGTTCAAAATATGATTGAGAGGCACTTACTCTGTCCCCTTGGGTTCAATGAGCCACTTGTTGTCCTCGATAGAAGGTGGTGTAGGTAGTTCTGCAATACCACACAGCCACCCCTTCGGAACACCCGACAGCAAGTCACCCACAAGTCGGGGTCAACCTCCCCTCCACCCTCCTCCTCACCCGCCCCTCCACCACCCTCCTCCTCACCCTCCCCTCCACCACCCTCCTCCTCACCCTCCTCCTTGCCCTCCTCCTCCTCGCCCTCCTCCTGCTGAGGAACATACTCCTCCTCCTCCTCAGACTCAGAAGGTGCCTCAGTATAGGAGGGAATCAAAGAAGACCCCCCTATTTCGGACACGGCCCGGAGTTTTTTTGACCCCTTGCCTCTCCCCCACCGCCTCCTCCTCTAGGGGCTCTCCCCCACCTCCTCCTCCTTTAGGGGGTCTCCCCACCCCCTCCTCCTCTAGGGTCTCCTCCCCGACCCCTCCACCTCCCTATGAGGTGTCATCCTCGCGTAGTCAGGGGGCACCTTGTGGGCTCGTCCACTTCGAGTAAGTCCTTTGAATTTACTAAGGAAACTGGCACCGCTGGACTTGCCCATGATTAGCAAACTTGCATTGAGAAGAGAATAAACAATTAGTAAGGATATCAAATAAACAAGCACATTAAGCATATAGGAAAGAACATTAATAACAGAAGAGCACATTAAGCATACAGAACTTACATTTTCTAGAACCCATATGAATCATCACTATTGTAATCTATTCATCGACCGGTCTCATCATCACTATCACGCATATCTTCTTCGTTGTCTGACGGAGGTGGAGTTTCTTCCTCATCGTCTGTCAGGACCCCGATTCTAAGTCACACCGATCTAGCCTGTAACACCTCATATCACTTTGCGGCCTCATGCACGGTATTCCCACGGGTTTTGCCTTACCATGGTCTGGGACCGTTTGCGCCTTTTGGCTCACGTATATGATAGTGTCGCTAGCATCCATATGACAGAGAACCCGAGCCGACATGACTAGTCGTGAACCCAAAGTGGCACTAACTTACGGGGACGGGCATACATGAATCAACATCGAGCATGTCGGTCGGCAGCATGTGAATCCGGGTAGTAGCACTGGGCTAACAGGACTTCGGGAACCCGGGCTGTAGCAGGCTAGGCAGGACTCCGGATGTCACCGCGTGACATTTCCACGAAGGGACAGACACAGGAACGAAGTGAATCACATGCCGGCCAATCAAGTGTTCCGGAGCAGTAGTGCTGGGCTAGCAGGACTCCGGTGAACCGGGCTGTAGCGGACTACTATGGCTCGTGGAAGCACAAGACCACATTTCCCCATAAGAGAGGCTACCAAGGATAAACAACTAGGTTGTCGGATCCCACACATACCAAGCATTTCAATCATACACACAATATGCTCAATATGTGCAATACAACATGGCATCACAACAAGACTCTATGACTCAGAGTATTATTCATTAGGCTCCGAAGAGCGAGATATTACAAACATGGGTCTCATGACCCAACATACAGAGCATACAAGCAACAAGCACATGCGGAAGCTTAACTTGTCTGAGTACAGACAACTACAAATGAAGAAGGCTGAGAAGCCTGACTTTCTGCAAGACCCTCCCAAGGGTACAAGATCGTAGCTGAGGTAACAAGCTAAACGTCGAAGTCCACGCGGAACTACTAGCGAGACTGAAGTCTCTCTGCAAAACATAAATTAAGCAAACGTGAGTACAAATGTACTCAGCAAGACTTACATCAGAACTAACTACATATGCATCATTATCAACAAAGGGATGGTGGAGTTTGACTGCAGCAAGCCAACTTTTGACTCGGTGGCTAACCTGAACTACGACTGCAAGTAACTCTTTTGAGGTGGCGCACACGAGTCCACATATTCACCATATCAATACTCCACTATGGATCCGCTCCCGGCTCCCTACGAGAAGGCCATCCATAGCACTCATGCTTATCTTGCACATTTTAGAGTATCCACTTTCACTTGTCTATGAACTATGCAAGGGGTCCAAGTTTCCAAATCCGAGGAATCCGGCTATTCGAATAGATAATGATAACCCTGCAGGGGTGTACTTCTTCACACACGCTCTCGCCACTTATCGCCCTCTACACGTCATGTACCTCGGCAACCTTCAAGCGGAAGCCGAGCAAGGGAGTCGGCCATGACCTGACTAACCAACAAGTCTCCAGTCCAGGTTTATCGCCTATTCGGGTCCCATCCGCAAGGACATCCGGCCGTGGTGTCGCTCACGGCCCCAAACGATGTGAGCAGGGTTCCCAAGCCCACCATCCGGGTGCCACTTGGTACACTGTGCCACTGTGCCTAGTCTGTCCCAAGCCCACCTGTACCGGGTGCCACTTGGTAGACTACTAACACTACCTACAAACACCAGAAACTAGTTGCAACTCCTGGACAGAGATCATGTTGATTAATAAGTCGAGAGGGGCACTTAAGCATTCCAATGCGTGGTAGTAGTTGTTCATGGATCACAAACACGGAACTCAGTTCCTGAGGACGGCTGCAATGAGACAACGCACCATGTACTCCTACATGGCCTCTCACCGCTACCTTTACCAAATCGTGTTCACACACTTAGCTCTCAACGGTAGAACATGTTCACCAGATTCCAATTCATCCCCGATGAATCAGACCTGACTCAACTCTAAGCAGTAGCAGGCATGACATACAAACACAAATGAGTAGGCACATCAGGGCTCAAACAACTCCTACTCATGCTAGTGGGTTTCATCTATTTACTGTGGCAATGACAGGTCATGCAGATGAAAGGGGTTCAACTACCGCAGCATGTAACAGTTGAATCGTTGTTGTCCTAATGCAGTAAAAGAGAGCAGGAGCGAGAGAGTGGGATTGTATCGGAATGAACAAGGGGTTTTTGCTTGCCTGGCACTTCTGAAGATAGTATAGTTCTTCATCGGTGTCATCGATCACATCATTGGAAACATCGTCTACTAAGAGGGAACAACCACCGGAAAACACAAAAGAAACAAAATTCACTGCAATGCACAATCAAATGAATGACATGTCATGTTAAGGAACTCAATTGACCTAATGCAGCCGTAAGCCAAGTTAACTGAAGTGGAATTCAAACAGGGTTAAACTCCAACTCCAAATGCTAGTTCATAAATTGCCCTAATCATGATTTATCCTATTCAGTGAGGTTAACTTTTTCAAACACGCATGAAAGTGGTACAGATGGATAGATTAGATTTTTTTGATCATTTTTCATATATAATTTATCTTATTTGGAGTTACGGTTGAATTTCTACGATTTTTAGAAGTTTAGGCAATTTTCTGGAATTTCCTGTAAAAGAATAAATCCAGAAAAAAGTTATTGCATCAGCATGACGTCACTTTGATGTCAGTGGTTAACAGGCGCGGTCCAGGTCAAACCTGACCAGTGGGACCCACTAGTCAGTGTCACAGTTAGTTAACTAACTAATCAAGGTTAGTTTAAGTAGTAAACTAGGTTTGACCAGGGGCGGGGCCCACGTGTCAGTGACCCAGGGGGGTGGTTAGGCACTAATGACGTTGCGATGTCACCAGTCACCGGAGTTGGACACCGGCGACCAAACGCACGGCGGTGGCGCACCGGAGTTGCTCGAAACGGCGCTACAGAGCACCGTTTCGCGCGTGGTTTGCGGCTATGGCGAGCTGGGGGTGTGGCGCGTCTTATGGGGCAAACGCCAGGAGCCGGGGTGGCCTGTAGAGACGGCAGCGACGACGGAGGTGGCGGCCGGAGTTCGGCCTCCAGCGGGCGCAGCATTGCAGCTGGCTAGCGAGCGAACGGAGGGGCGTGCGGGGTTCCTAGATGCTCCAGAGGAACTCTAGGCAACACAGAGCGACTAGGGGAGCTCGGCGACGACGCGGCCATCGGCCATGGCGGACGGCGGCGCGGGAGCTCGTTGTGCAGCAGCTACGGGATGAGCTAGAGCTTGGAGGTAGGGGGTAAACGTAGAGGAGCTCACGGCGATTACGGTACGCGTCTCAGCGGGCTCAGGGAAGGGTTGGTGACGGCGTGAGGTCGTCGGCAATCTCGGCGGCCGAGAGGTTGAAGACGTCGCCATGGTCGTGGTGCGGTGCATCCGGCGTCCTGCGGGTCGTCTAGGAGGCGTAGGCGACGGCGGCGGAGCTTCCACGCAACACGGGAAGGCAAGAGGGGGTCAGGGAGCGCGGTGGTTCACGGCGGCGCTTCCATGGCCGCGTCGGCCGTCGCGGGAGGGAGCGAGGGAGAGGAGGGGATGGACGCGATAGAGAGGGAGGGGGGCCCCGGGGAAGTGCGTGGCGTCTCCGGGGCGTCAAGGAGGAGCCAGGCAGGCTGGGAAGGAGGTGGCGGCCAGGGCGCGTGCCCACGCGCGGTGACCACACGCCCTCCTACCTACCGGCAGGAGGTTGAAGACGGTGGGGGCGCCTGCTGGGCTGGGCCAACAGTGTTGGGCCGCAGCTGGGCCGCCAGGTAGGTTAGGTAGGTGGCCTAGTGGCCTTCTCTCCCTCTCTTTTATTATTTGTTTCAGTTTTTCTAATTGTTTGCCTCTGTTTTGATTTAGTTTAACACCAAATCATTTTTATATAATTCTGAAAATATTTTTTGGAAACTCTCTGAATTAATCCAGTGTCCCTCAATATTTCTCAGAATATTTGGAGCAGTCAAAATATTTATAGCAATGTTTTGGAGCCCCAATCAAATACAATATGTGTTGAGGTAAAATCCAAGATGGCTAGGAAAAACGTGCATCACCTCTCATTGCTGTTTCCAGCATCTACAAAAATCATGAACATTTTTCTAAGACCATTTTGGGTTCTTGGAATTTATTTTGGTTGAACCTATTTGAAATCCATTTGCTGCTAGGGTTTGATCATCCCCATTTCAAGTTTCTGAGAAATTTAAACATGATGCAAGATGATGATGCAATGACCAGCAAGGCCAAAGCTAGGGCTGTGACAACTCACCCCCACTAAACAAGAATCTCGTCCCGAGATTAAGACGTGAGGTAAGAAGACAGAGGGGACATAGAACTGACACAGTCTTCACGATCCATTGCATTTCTGAAGATGTTGATTCGTTGCATCATATTGCTCTTGACGTCTTTGCCTTCGAGATCCTTGTCCAACACGATGATGACAGAAAGAAACTCTATAGAAATCGATCGTCCTTAGAGATCAAGCAACTCACGATCACTTATGAAATGAGAAGTTGAACATCTCTTGAGCTGAGGGCAAAACACACCTTAAAAAGGACGGAAGAAATATGTCAGGACCCCGATCCTAAGCCACATCGATCTAGCATGTAACACATCATATCACTTTGCGGCCTCACGCACGGTATTCCCACGGGTGCCACCTTACCTGGCCCAGGACCGTTTGCGCCTTTTGGCTCACGCATATGATAGTGTCGCTAGCATCCATATGACAGAGAACCCGGGCCGACATGGCTAGTCGTGAACCCAAAGCGGCACTAACCCATGGGGACAGGCATACATGAATCAACTTCGAGCATGTCGGTCAGCAGCATGTGAATCCAGGCTGTAGCACTGGGCTAACAGGACTCCGGTGACCCGGGCTGTAGCAGGCTAGGCAGGACTCCGGATGTCACCGCGTGACATTTCCCCGAAGGGACAGACACAGGAACGAAGTGAAACACATGCCGGCCAGTCAAGTGTCCTGAGCAGTAGTGTTGGGCTAGCAGGACTCCGGTGAACCGGGCTGTAGCGGACTACTATGGCTCAAGGAGGCACTAGACTACATTTCCCCATAAGAGAGGCTGCCAAGGATAATCAACTAGATTGTCGGATCCCACACATAGCAAGCATTTCAATCATACACACAATATGCTCGATATGTGTAAATACAACATGGCATCACAACATAACTCTACGACTCCAATATTTATTCATTAGGCTCCGAGGAGCGAGATATACAAACATGGGTCTCATGACCCCACATTCAGAGCATACAAGTCAAAACACAAGCGGAAGCTTAACATGTCTGAGTACAGACATCTACAAATGAAAAAGGCTGAGAAGCCTGACTATCTACCAGATCCTGCTGAGGGCACAAGATCGTAGCTGAGGTATCAAGCTAAACGTTGAAGTCCACACGGAACTACTAGCGAGACTGATGTCTCTCTGCAAAACATAAAATAGGCAAACGTGAGTACAAATGTACCCAGCAAGACTTACATCAGAACTATCTACATATGCATCGGTATCAACAAGGGGTAGTGGAGTTTAACTGCAGCAAGCCAGCTTTGACTCAGTGGCTAACCTGAACTACGACAGCAAGCAACTCTTTGAGGTGGCGCACACGAGTCCACATATTCACCATTCAATACACCACTATGGATCCGCTCCCGTCTCCCTACGAGAAGGCCATCCATAGCACTCACACTTATCTTGCGAGTTTTAGAGTATCCACATTCACTTCTCTATGAACTGTTATAGGCAACCCAGAAGTCCATTACCGCGGACGCGGCTATTCAAATAGATGATGTTAATCCTGCAGGGGTGTACTTCTTCACACACGCTCTCACCACTTACCGCCATTTACACGACATGTACTCGGCAACCTTCAAGCGGAAGCCCAACGAGGGTGTCGGCCACGGCCTACCTAAACACTCAAGTCTCTAGTCCAGGTTTATCGCCTATCCAGGTTCCATCCACAGGGATTCCGGCCGAGGTTTCCACATACGGCCCCGAACGATGTGAACAGGGTTCCCGAGACACCAAACGGGCGCCCGGTACACCGTGCCATGGTGTATCTACCGCATCATAGCCCACCCCTAGGGTCAGCGCTACGCACGGCCGCCAACACATATCCTATAAACACCAGAAACTAGTTGCAACTCCTAGACAGAGGACAAGGGTGATCAAGAAGCCGAGAGGGTCCATTGGTTTCGGGCCCAATGCGTGGTAGTAACTGTTTCATGGATCACAAACACAGAACTCAGTTCCTAAGAATGGTTTCAATGAGACAACCCACCATGTACTCGTACATGGCCCCTCACCGCTACCTTTACCAAATCGTGTTCACACACTTAGCTCACACACTGTAGGACATGTTTACACACCTCCGGTTCATCCCCGATGAGCCAGACCTGACACGACTCTATGCAATAGCAGGCATGACAAACAAGCATGAATGAGTAGGCACATCAGGGCTCAAACAACTCCTACTCATGCTAGTGGGTTTCATCTACTTACTGTGGCAATGACAGGTCATGCAGAGGAAAGGGGTTCAACTACCGCAACATGTAACAGTTGAATCGTTGTTGTCCTAATGCAGTAAAAGAGAGCAGGAGCGAGAGAGTGGGATTGTATCGGAATGAACAAAGGGTTTTTGCTTGCCTGGCACTTCTGAAGATAGCATTGAGTCTTCATCAGTGTCAACGATCACAACGTCGAAACAACGTCTATCGAGAGGGGACAAATACCGACAACAGAGAAAGAAACACAATCAATGCAATGCACAATATGATGCATGATCATGACATGTCAATATGCTGTGGTTTGAGCTAATGCAACTAGCAACATGTTAGATGGAGTTGGTTTGAACCCTAGGTTCAAATTCAAACTCCATATGTGAGAGTTTAAATTCCATTTATGTGAATTGGCCTAAACAGCAGCCATTAGGTTGTTCTAACATGCATGAGAATGCCACAAACAGATTCCTTGAATTTTTCTGATAATTTTTCATATATAAATTATTTCATTTGGAGTTACGGTTTAATTTCTATGAATTTTGGAAGTTTTGGGCATTTTCTGGAATTTCCTGATTATTTTTAAAACTAGAAAATCATTAATTGCGTCAGCACTGCGTCATTGTGACGTCAGCAGGTCAACGGGGGTGGTCCAGGTCAAACCTGACTTGTGGCGCCTACTGGTCAGTGACACACCGCTAGCAAGAGTCACTGACGTGTGGGGCTGGTCAAAGGCCACGTCAGCAAGTCAAACTGACGTGTGGGACTAGCTGGGTTAATGACTAACCTAAACAGAACATTAAGTTAAACTAAACAGGCATTGGGCCCACATGGGATTGGCTCTTGGGAGTTTTAGCAGGGTCATTAGCACTAATTAAGTCAGCACCACGTCAGCTCGCCGGAGCTTGGCCGGCGGCGACCAAATACGCGGCGGGGTTTTGCCGGAATTGCTTGGGTTTCTCATGCGGGTCACCGTTTGGCGCACTGGGGACACCAGGAGGAAGCCCTCGCTCGGCCGCATCGAGCAGAGGCAGCAGCAGGGCGCAGGGTGGCCGAAGCTCGCCGGAGCAGAGCTCGCGGCGGTGCCGGAGTTCGGGCGGAGAGGGAAAGAGGGCTACGGTTCATGGCAGGGCGAGGGAGTGCGTGTGTTAGGCTCCTGAGGACGCACTGAGTGCGGTGGTGCGCTCGAACGCGTGCTTGCACGGCCGTAGCCACGACGGCGACATGGCCGGCGGCGAGGAGCGCTCGGGCTCGAAGGGGGCGGTGGCTACGCGGCGTAATCGAGCACATGAAGTAGAGGGCTAGGTAGAGGATCTCATGGCGGATCTAGAGAGCTAGTCGGCGACCTTGGGGAAGCGCGGACGGTGGCGAACGACGGTGGGGATCTCCGGTGGCCGAGGTTGAAGAAGACGACGCCGAGGACGAAGCAGGGCTTCCCGGCTCGCTTGGCTCGGTGCAGAAGGCGTAGGCGACAGTGGCGGAGCTTCCACGCAACACGGAAAGGCGAGACGGGGTCGGGGAGTGCGGTGGTTCACGGCGGCGCTTCCATGGTTCCATCGGACGTCGCGGAAGAGAGCGAGGGAGAGGAGGGGAGAGTGAGCTGCGTGAGAGGGGAAGGACCAGGGGGCTCGGCGTTTCCAAGCGCGTCCGATCGGAGTGGGGAGGAAGCAGGACGTGGAAGCAGGAGGTGGCATCGCCTCCTGTGCGTGCGCCACGCCGTCGTCTCCTTGCAAAGGAAGGAGACGACTGGCGACGGGGCTGGTGGGCTGGGCCAGCGAGCTAGGCTAGCTAGGCTGCCAGGTAAGTGCCCAGGTAAGTCTCTCTCTCTCTTTTATTTCTGTTTTCTATTTTCTATCTGTTTGTTTTGACTTTATTAAAAATGCCAGAGCATTTTCAAAAATCATGATACTTCTTATGGCCACTGTTTGGATTATTTCCAACAGCAAACATTTCAGTTCATGAATATTTGGACATTTAGAATAATATATAATATTTAAATGCCCAAATGCAAATAAGGTATGATTTAATTTAGAGCCCAAATATGTCATGGAAAAATGTGCATCACCTTTGGTACTGTTTACAGCATTTTCCATAAATGATGAACATTTTTGAAAGCCATTTGGATTTACTGAAAATATTTTAGGTGAACCTAGTGAATTCCTTTGATGCTAGGGGTTTAGGCAATCCCCATTTCAAATTTCTTTGGAATTTAAACATGATGGCATGATGAACAAGCAAAGTCAAGCAAGGGCTGTACTGGGGCTGTGACAACTCACCCCCACTAAACAAGAATCTTGTCCCGAGATTCAAGACGTGAGGTAAGAAGACAGAGGGAACACCAATAAAGAATCTTCGTGATCCGATTGCCCTTCTCAAAGATGTTGATTCATTGCATCATGTCGATCTTGACATCCTCGCTTTTGAGACCTTCATCCACGCGATGACGACGGAAAGAAACTCAACTAGGATTGATCTTCTCGAAGATCGAGCTAAACAATATCAACTCGTGGAATGAGATGTTGAAACATCTCGAGTTGAGACACAAAACACATCGAGAGGGATGGAAGAACAACGACAGGGTTTGATTTGGTGGGCAACAATTCCACGCCTAAATAGATGGTGAGGGGGTTTCAAAGTAGCGAGAAGTTATGTTGCCCATAATACCATAATGAGGCACCTTAGTGAAGGTGACTCGTAGAGCTATTCCCTTAAGTGGAAAAAGAAATTACTTTTGACCCATAGATCATTGAAACTCTTTATACCAGCCCAAGGCAATCACAATCGATCTTTTGAAGGAGTTCGAAAGAATGACATACTCGGACTAGAATGGATGATGTGGACTACCTTGTTGCAGACAACGCAATGGATGCTTTTTCTTATCGTCGGAAATGGATGGGACCCATGGTATGTCCACTTTGAAGATGATCCTGAACAACAACTACTGAGGTGCAAGCTGGGAAAAAAATGCAAATGTTGGGAATGATTCTGGTAACTGGGGAAGAACTCAACAGTCGAGAGTGAGTCCACTGTTCGAAAAGGTTATAACATAACCGAGGAAACATGGAGCAAATCCCAGTTAACGCCAACGATAAAACCTGGTGCTAGCGCGTGCTCTCAAGAACTTGAGCATCTCCATATTCATCAAGGTTTTACCAATATCCTTGTCAAGGATCCTGGCAACACCACATACCACCATGATGAATGGTGATGGATAATGCGGATGCAAAGGAAGATAACACTTTCTCAGATTTCACCTTAGCGAGGCCAAGGGAACAAAATCTGGATGATCGACCGAGAGACATTTAGCACTCCGCTTCTAATGTTCTCCTTGATGTGCTAGGATAACCCATTTATTGATACGGTTTGGTATCTAGGACATCAAGTAAAGGTCGGACTTCAGAAGCTCAAGAATCCGTAAGGATTAACTACGGAGGTAAATCCTACGAAATCCTCATGGGAAGGTGGCCAACTTTCTTCAATCGAGATACTACAATAATAGGTCTTCCGGCTGGATGTGTTGGCCACGACATCCACTTTACCGGTTATCGAGAGACCAATATTATAGTTCTTGGAAAACGCTCCAACCATCATATCTGCCTGAGATTCATATTTGGTTGGTGTCAGGATATTCCAGACTCATCGAGTCTAGAAAGGAAAATGAAGGTTTGCAACACAATTTGACGAGATGACGCTGTGAGATTCTCGGGGAATGAACTACAATAGAAAGCTCCAAAACATGAGCTGGTTATGCTACACACATGTGAACATGCGGTCCTAGACAAGCATGACCACCTAGTAGTCTTATAATAAACACTACCGAGTTCAGGTTGGGAACCATCATTGAGTTTAATGAAGTCCTAACATAAGTCATGACTAGTTGTTATGAAGGAACTCCTTCTCCTTGAACAAATCAATCAGTGGCTTGGTGTGCTAGGAACACATATGGAGTGGAGGTAATTAATCTACCAAACCATAGAATACTTCGCACATATGCATGACTGATTTGGGATGATTCCAAGGGAAACAAAACAAACCTTTCTCAAATTCATGGCGGCAACTTACATTGAGTGCACATGAATTAGAGGAAGTCACTTCTTTCATCCACACATATACTTCATGAACGGGGCATGAAGAAAATGCTCACACAAGTTCCCAGCACTAGCTCAATGTTCAACATGAATCATGGAGGAGACAAGATGCTGCTGTTGGGCTCAACAACAACTCATTGGAATTTCCATATCACTGGACTTCCACCATATGTGAACAATGTGTTAGTATTGATCAGACCGAAAGATGTAATGGTGTATGCTCGAGGGATCAACCACGAGTAAGACAACATTACGAACATCGTTGGTACTGATTTGATTTGACGATAGCCCACACTCAAATCAAAGGGTTGATAAGACAATAGGTCCAACAACTGATCACAGGGACCAATCGATGAAGATATCATCTTTCTTCAACACAGATACAAGATATCCCTTAGGGATGAGCATGGTCGGACAAGCTTTTATCTTCCAACTCTCCAAGTTGTTGTTAAGCTTAACCAACTAGCTCAAGGATATCCTACACAGATTCCTGGAGAAAAGGGTGGCTACAAGAAACCAACTTGATCACGAACTCAACATAGCGATCAGGTGACAACCTGGTGATACCTCCGAGAAGATATTCGGAAAATCACGAACCACCGATATGTTACTAAGCTCGAGAACAATCTTGCTTTTCAGAGCAAGACGATATGATCAAATAAGCAAGGGATTTAATAATCCTCATTCATTGATCGAGGAGTGCACCAGAAATAAGGACTAGGTAGCACAATCTATCTTAGAATGATGATTCAATAACCAACACGCTAAGAATGAGAATATTGTCCGAATATTGTCCATTAACTACCAAGCAACGGAGTTGCTAGGAGTATTGATTTCACACATCATGACTCACTTGCCGGCATTCCGGTTACAATAACACGGAAACCGAGGAATGAACAATGATGGCAAGAAGTATCACTGCGCCAAGAATTCATAAGAGAAGGTGCAATTCTCACGGTGCTCCTGACATAAAGTGGGTAATAATTCAGGGTAGAGCAGAACCAAAAGCTGGGTTGCATTTTGATCTGCGGAATACAACTGCTTTGACCCAATCCTGGATATGGATGAGGTACTGGAGTTTGTTTCTCCTAGTCATTCTGAAATAGAACGGCTTGACGAACCACAAGAATACTAGGCATCGATGAACACGAATGCATACATACTCCTCACTATCAATTGATAGACGGAGATCGGAATATAACGGAAGGGGGACAACTCAAAGGAACATATAACTTTCTGAGTTGTGAATGCATAGGTTAGTATGTCGAACGAGTTCAACATATTTCTTCCGGATAACCCATGCAGAAAGGTAGAACTGGCAGAGTCACAACATAGAATGGAGAACTCATCAGGAGCACTCTGTCGTGACCTTTTGGTTCAAAAGAACTCCTGCCAAGAATGGTTCATGATAATTGGAAGAAGGATGTACCACGAACCTCGAGGACTATCGCAAAGGTTACTAATATCCTAAAGGAACTAGCAACACTATCAACATGAGGTAAGTAGGGTGAATCTCGGGTTCAAGAACCCATGAATAGAGTACCTACTACTACATGGCATCACGGGATGCTTTCGAGAATAATGGCCAGAATCACACACTGGGGATAAAACACATGGCTAGATCACTAGGTGACTCCCTAAAACACCTAGGCCATAAAAATAGCTCCAACATATATGTTGAGGCAATAGAGTACCTCAACTGATCGATTAGTGTGGTTGAACTGGCCCAAAGGGACATCGGGAACGGAAAGAAGGGATTTGCAACTACATCATACTGTTTAGAGACCTGGGATGACTCGGACAGCATAACGGATGTAATTTCTCAAAAAGATTTGAGACATCCTGCAAAAATGGTGGCATAACCACTCAACAACAAAATGTCAAGGTTCTGAGATCAACTGCCAACATACGGAAGTAGTAGGAACGGAACTGAGGCTTGAAACGATCAATTCTATAAGTCTATGGATTAGTAGCACGTCATCCTGATAGATAGATGAGAAGGCCTAATTCTTAATTCCCGTAGAAAAGAAGAGGTTGACTCAGATCAGAAGGACATAAGGTAAGGAGTAAAAAGACCCTTACGTTCCCTTCCACAATCAATTCCCCAACATAACAAAAGCATTTCTAGACACAACTTCGATCGGTTGGCTTGGTAATCCTACAGGCAGTCAGGCTCTGATACCAACGCTGTCATGACCCCAATCCTAAGCCACATCGATCTAGCATGTAACACATCATATCACTTTGCGGCCTCACGCACGGTATTCCCACGGGTGCCACCTTACCTGGCCCAGGACCGTTTGCGCCTTTTGGCTCACGCATATGATAGTGTCGCTAGCATCCATATGACAGAGAACCCGGGCCGACATGGCTAGTCGTGAACCCAAAGCGGCACTAACCCATGGGGACAGGCATACATGAATCAACTTCGAGCATGTCGGTCAGCAGCGTGTGAATCCGGGCTGTAGCACTGGGCTAACAGGACTCCGGTGACCCGGGCTGTAGGTGGCTAGGCAGGACTCCAGATGTCACCGCGTGATATTTCCCCGAAGGGACAGACACAGGAACGAAGTGAAACACATGCCGGCCAGTCAAGTGTCCTAAGAAGTAGTGCTGGGCTAGCAGGACTCCGGTGAACCGGGCTGTAGCGGACTACTATGGCTCAAGGAGGCACTAGACTACATTTCCCCATAAGAGAGGCTGCCAAGGATAATCAACTAGATTGTCGGATCCCACACATAGCAAGCATTTCAATCATACACACAATATGCTCGATATGTGTAAATACAACATGGCATCACAACATAACTCTACGACTCCAATATTTATTCATTAGGCTCCGAGGAGCGAGATATACAAACATGGGTCTCATGACCCCACATTCAGAGCATACAAGTCAAAACACAAGCGGAAGCTTAACATGTCTGAGTACAGACATCTACAAATGAAAAAGGCTGAGAAGCCTGACTATCTACCAGATCCTGCTGAGGGCACAAGATCGTAGCTGAGGTATCAAGCTAAACGTTGAAGTCCACACGGAACTACTAGCGAGACTGACGTCTCTCTGCAAAACATAAAATAGGCAAACGTGAGTACAAATGTACCCAGCAAGACTTACATCAGAACTATCTACATATGCATCGGTATCAACAAGGGGTAGTGGAGTTTAACTGCAGCAAGCCAGCTTTGACTCAGTGGCTAACCTGAACTACGACAGCAAGCAACTCTTTGAGGTGGCGCACACGAGTCCACATATTCACCATTCAATACACCACTATGGATCCGCTCCCGTCTCCCTACGAGAAGGCCATCCATAGCACTCACACTTATCTTGCGAGTTTTAGAGTATCCACATTCACTTCTCTATGAACTGTTATAGGCAACCCAGAAGTCCATTACCGCGGACGCGGCTATTCAAATAGATGATGTTAATCCTGCAGGGGTGTACTTCTTCACACACGCTCTCACCACTTACCGCCATTTACACGACATGTACTCGGCAACCTTCAAGCGGAAGCCCAACGAGGGTGTCGGCCACGGCCTACCTAAACACTCAAGTCTCTAGTCCAGGTTTATCGCCTATCCAGGTTCCATCCACAGGGATTCCGGCCGAGGTTTCCACATACGGCCCCGAACGATGTGAACAGGGTTCCCGAGACACCAAACGGGCGCCCGGTACACCGTGCCATGGTGTATCTACCGCATCATAGCCCACCCCTAGGGTCAGCGCTACGCACGGCCGCCAACACATATCCTATAAACACCAGAAACTAGTTGCAACTCCTAGACAGAGGACAAGGGTGATCAAGAAGCCGAGAGGGTCCATTGGTTTCGGGCCCAATGCGTGGTAGTAACTGTTTCATGGATCACAAACACAGAACTCAGTTCCTAAGAATGGTTTCAATGAGACAACCCACCATGTACTCGTACATGGCCCCTCACCGCTACCTTTACCAAATCGTGTTCACACACTTAGCTCACACACTGTAGGACATGTTTACACACCTCCGGTTCATCCCCGATGAGCCAGACCTGACACGACTCTATGCAATAGCAGGCATGACAAACAAGCATGAATGAGTAGGCACATCAGGGCTCAAACAACTCCTACTCATGCTAGTGGGTTTCATCTACTTACTGTGGCAATGACAGGTCATGCAGAGGAAAGGGGTTCAACTACCGCAACATGTAACAGTTGAATCGTTGTTGTCCTAATGCAGTAAAAGAGAGCAGGAGCGAGAGAGTGGGATTGTATCGGAATGAACAAAGGGTTTTTGCTTGCCTGGCACTTCTGAAGATAGCATTGAGTCTTCATCAGTGTCAACGATCACAACGTCGAAACAACGTCTATCGAGAGGGGACAAATACCGACAACAGAGAAAGAAACACAATCAATGCAATGCACAATATGATGCATGATCATGACATGTCAATATGCTGTGGTTTGAGCTAATGCAACTAGCAACATGTTAGATGGAGTTGGTTTGAACCCTAGGTTCAAATTCAAACTCCATATGTGAGAGTTTAAATTCCATTTATGTGAATTGGCCTAAACAGCAGCCATTAGGTTGTTCTAACATGCATGAGAATGCCACAAACAGATTCCTTGAATTTTTCTGATAATTTTTCATATATAAATTATTTCATTTGGAGTTACGGTTTAATTTCTATGAATTTTGGAAGTTTTGGGCATTTTCTGGAATTTCCTGATTATTTTTAAAACTAGAAAATCATTAATTGCGTCAGCACTGCGTCATTGTGACGTCAGCAGGTCAACGGGGGTGGTCCAGGTCAAACCTGACTTGTGGCGCCTACTGGTCAGTGACACACCGCTAGCAAGAGTCACTGACGTGTGGGGCTGGTCAAAGGCCACGTCAGCAAGTCAAACTGACGTGTGGGACTAGCTGGGTTAATGACTAACCTAAACAGAACATTAAGTTAAACTAAACAGGCATTGGGCCCACATGGGATTGGCTCTTG
Organism: Triticum urartu; assembly: GCF_003073215.2. Classification (NCBI taxonomy): domain Eukaryota; kingdom Viridiplantae; phylum Streptophyta; class Magnoliopsida; order Poales; family Poaceae; genus Triticum; species Triticum urartu. Next base: position 679,071,334 of record NC_053028.1, read on the forward strand.
GGAGTTTTAGCAGGGTCATTAGCACTAATTAAGTCAGCACCACGTCAGCTCGCCGGAGCTTGGCCGGCGGCGACCAAATACGCGGCGGGGTTTTGCCGGAATTGCTTGGGTTTCTCATGCGGGTCACCGTTTGGCGCACTGGGGACACCAGGAGGAAGCCCTCGCTCGGCCGCATCGAGCAGAGGCAGCAGCAGGGCGCAGGGTGGCCGAAGCTCGCCGGAGCAGAGCTCGCGGCGGTGCCGGAGTTCGGGCGGAGAGGGAAAGAGGGCTACGGTTCATGGCAGGGCGAGGGAGTGCGTGTGTTAGGCTCCTGAGGACGCACTGAGTGCGGTGGTGCGCTCGAACGCGTGCTTGCACGGCCGTAGCCACGACGGCGACATGGCCGGCGGCGAGGAGCGCTCGGGCTCGAAGGGGGCGGTGGCTACGCGGCGTAATCGAGCACATGAAGTAGAGGGCTAGGTAGAGGATCTCATGGCGGATCTAGAGAGCTAGTCGGCGACCTTGGGGAAGCGCGGACGGTGGCGAACGACGGTGGGGATCTCCGGTGGCCGAGGTTGAAGAAGACGACGCCGAGGACGAAGCAGGGCTTCCCGGCTCGCTTGGCTCGGTGCAGAAGGCGTAGGCGACAGTGGCGGAGCTTCCACGCAACACGGAAAGGCGAGACGGGGTCGGGGAGTGCGGTGGTTCACGGCGGCGCTTCCATGGTTCCATCGGACGTCGCGGAAGAGAGCGAGGGAGAGGAGGGGAGAGTGAGCTGCGTGAGAGGGGAAGGACCAGGGGGCTCGGCGTTTCCAAGCGCGTCCGATCGGAGTGGGGAGGAAGCAGGACGTGGAAGCAGGAGGTGGCATCGCCTCCTGTGCGTGCGCCACGCCGTCGTCTCCTTGCAAAGGAAGGAGACGACTGGCGACGGGGCTGGTGGGCTGGGCCAGCGAGCTAGGCTAGCTAGGCTGCCAGGTAAGTGCCCAGGTAAGTCTCTCTCTCTCTTTTATTTCTGTTTTCTATTTTCTATCTGTTTGTTTTGACTTTATTAAAAATGCCAGAGCATTTTCAAAAATCATGATACTTCTTATGGCCACTGTTTGGGTTTGGATTATTTCCAACAGCAAACATTTCAGTTCATGAATATTTGGACATTTAGAATAATATATAATATTTAAATGCCCAAATGCAAATAGTATGATTTAATTCAAAGAGCCCAAAATTATGTCTGGATTCAAAAATCATTTTTTTAAGTTTTACCTATTGCCAATTTTTCAGAAAGAGGAACATTTTGGACTTCTTACTGAAAATATTTTAGGTGAACCTAGTCTAGTGAATTCCTTTGATGCTAGGGGTTTAGGCAATCCCCATTTCAAATTTCTTTGGAATTTAAACATGATGGCATGATGAACAAGCAAAGTCAAGCAAGGGCTGTACTGGGGCTGTGACAAAATAATTGACGAGGGTTTCAAAGTAGCAAAGAAAAATTGCCATGATTCCATAACGGGGCACCTTAGGGAAGGTGACTCGTAGAATTATTACCTTAGGTGGCAAAAAGAATTACTTTTGATCCATAGATCATTGAAACTCTTCATACCAGCCTGAGGAGAATCACAATTGATCGTTTGGTGGAGTACGAAGGGATGGCATACCCGGACTAGAATGGATGATGTGGACTACCTTGTTGAAGACAACGCAAGGATGATTTTGCTTATCATCAGAAATGGATGGACCCATGGTAAGCCCACTTTGAAGATAATCCTGAGTAGTAATTACCGAGAGGGCAACCCATGATAGGATCGGCACAATGGGGTGCAAGCTAGGAACAAAATGCAAATGGTGGAAATGTTCCAGCCATCATATCCGCCTGAGATTCAGATCTGGTTAGAAACAGGATACTTCAGACTCAACATGTCTGAAAAGAAGAGTTGCAACACAAATCGACGAGATGATGTTGCAAGATTCTCGGGAGATGAACTACGATAGCAAGCTCCAAGACATGAGCGGGTTCTGCTACTCGCATGTGAACACACTATCCCAGACAACATGACCACATAGTAGTCTTATTGTAAAATACTACCGAGTTCAAGTGGGGAACCATCATCGAGGATATCAAAGTCTTGTGCATTACCATGGATTAGCACTTAACTCCTTCTCCTAGAACAAATCAGTCAGTGGCTTGGTGTGCTAGGGACACATATGGACTGGAGGTAATTAATCTACCAAACCATAGAATACTTCGCACGTATGCATGACTAATTTGGGATGATTCCAGAGGGAACAAAACAAACCTTTCTCAAATTCATGGCAGCAACTTACACCTAATGCACGTGAACTTGGAGAAAGTCACTTCTTTCACCAAAACATATACCTCATGAGCGGAACACGAAGGCAATGCTTACAAAGTTTCCAATACTGGGTTGATGTTCAACATGAATCATGGGGGAGACAAAATGCTGCCGATGGGCTCAACAGCAACTCATCGGAATTTCCATATCACTGGACTTCCACCATCATGTGAACACGTTGATAGCATTGGTTAGACCAAAAGATGTAATGGTGTATGCTCGAGGAATCAAGCATGAGTAAGACAACATTACGAACATCGTTGGTTCTAATTTGACTTGATGATAGCCCATACTCAAGTTAAAGTTTTGACAAGGCAATAGATCCAACAACTGATCACGAGGACCAATCGATGGAGATATCATATTTCTTCAACACACGCACACATAAGGATATCCCTTAGTGATGAACTAAGTCAGACAAGTTTTCATCTTCCAACTCTCCAAGTTGTTGTCTAGCTCAACCAACTAGCTCAGGGATATCCAACACAAATTCTAGGAGAAGGGGTGGTTTAGAAGAAAACCAACTTGATCGCGAGCTCAACATAACAGTCAGGGGACAACCCGGTGATACTTCCGGGAGGGTATTCAGAAAATCACGAACCACCGATATGTTATTAAGCTCGGGAGCATTCTTGCTTTCGAGGCAAGATGATGTGATCAAATAAGCAAGGGATTGACACAATCCTTACTCATTGATCGAAAAGTGCACCAGGAATAAGGACTAGGTCGCACGATCAATCTTAGCATGATGATTGAATAACCAGCACGCTAAGAATGAGAGTATTGTCCATTAACTACCAAGCAATGGAGTTGCTAGGAGTATTGATTTCACACATCATGGTTCACTTGTCGGCATTCCGGTTGTGACAATACGGGACCGAGGAATGAAAAATGATGGCAAGGAGTATCACTACGTCAAAATTCATGAGAGATGCTGCAATTCTCATGACAATCCTGACATAAAGGGGGAAATACTCCGAGGTAGAACAGAACAAAAGCTGGATTGGCATTTTGATCTGCGAAATATAGCTAGTTTGACCCAATCCTGGATATGGATGAGGTACTGGAGTTTGTTTCTCCTAGTCATTCCGGATTGGAATGGCTTGACGGGCCACAAGAATAATAGGCATCGATAAACATGATCGCACACATACCCTTGACTATCAATTGATAGATGAAGGTCGGAATATAATTGAAGGGGGACAACTCAAAGAACGTATAACCTTCTGAGTTCTGGAGGCACAGATTAGTATGTCGAACCAAGTTCAACATGTTTCTTCCGGATAACCCATGCAGAGAGGTAGGATTGGCAGAGTCACAACTATTGAACGCAGAACTCATCAAGAGTACTCTAATTGTGATCTTTCGGTTCAAAAGAACTCCTGCCAAGAATGGTTCATGGTATTTGGAAGAATGATATACCACGAACCTCGAGGACTATCACAAAAGTTACTAATAACCTAAAGGAACGAGCAAACACTAGCAACATGAAGTAGGTAGGGTGAATGTTGGGTTCAAAACCCAGGAGTAGAATACCTACTACTAAATGGCATCACGGGATGCTTTCAAGAATGATGGCCAGAATCATCACACTGGGAACACAAGACATGGCCATATTACCAGGTGATCCTCTAAGATGACCAGGGTCATAATACTAGTTACAACATATATGTCAAGGTAAAGAGTACCTCAACAGACGATTAGTGTGCTTATACTGACCAAAAGGACATCGGGAACAGGAAGGAAGAATTTGCAAATGCATCAGATAGTTTAGAAACCTGGGATGACTCGGACAGCATAACGGATGTAATTGCTCAAAAAGATTTGAGACATCCTGCAAAAATGGTGGCATAACCACTCAACATCACCATATCAAGGTTCTGAGGCCAGCTATGAACATATGGAAGTAGTAGGAACTGAACTGAGGCTTGAACTCAACAATCCTAGGCAACTACGGTTTAGTAACACGTCATCCTGAGAGATAGAAGAGAAGCCTAGTTCTTAACCCCGTAGAAAAGATAAGATGACTCAGATCAGAAGGTCATAAGGTAAAGGAATAAAAAGAGCCTTACGTTCCCATCCACAATCAATTCCCTTATATAACTAAAGCATTTCTAGACACGACTTCGACCATTTTGGCTTGGTAATCCTACAGGCAGTCAGGCTCTGATACCAAAGCTGTCAGGACCCCGATTCTAAGTCACACCGATCTAGCCTATAACACCTCATATCACTTTGCGGCCTCACGCACAGTATTCCCACGGGTGTCGCCTTACCATGGCCCGGGACCGTTTGCGCCTTTTGGCTCACGTATATGATAGTGTCGCTAGCATCCATATGACAGAGAACCCGGGCCGACATGACTAGTCATGAACCCAAAGTGGCAGTAACTTACGGGGACAGGCATACATGAATCAACATCGAGCATGTCGGTTGGCAGCGTGTGAATCCGGGCTGTAGCACTGGGCTAACAGGACTCCGGGAACCTGGGCTGTAGCAGGCTAGGCAGGACTCCGGATGTCACCGCGTGACATTTCCCCGAAGGGACAGACACAGGAACGAAGTGAATCACATGCCGGCCAGTTAAGTGTTCCGGAGCAGTAGTGCTGGGCTAGGAGGACTCCGGTGAACCGGGCTGTAGCGGACTACTATGGCTCATGAAAGCACAAGACTACATTTCCCCATAAGAGAGGCTACCAAGGATAAACAACTAGGTTGTCGGATCCCACACATACCAAGCATTTCAATCATACACACAATATGCTCAATATGTGCAATACAACATGGCATCACAACAAGACTCTACGACTCAAAGTATTATTCATTAGGCTCCGAAGAGCGAGATATTACAAACATGGGTCTCATGACCCAACATACAGAGCATACAAGCAACAAGCACATGCGGAAGCTTAACTTGTCTGAGTACAGACAACTACAAATGAAGAAGGCTGAGAAGCCTGACTATCTGCAAGACCCTCCCAAGGGTACAAGATCGTAGCTGAGGTAACAAGCTAAACGCCGAAGTCCACGCGGAACTACTAGTGATACTGAAGTCTCTCTGCAAAACATAAATTAAGCAAACGTGAGTACAAATGTACTCAGCAAGACTTACATCGGAACTAACTACATATGCATCATTATCAACAAAAGGGATGGTGGAGTTTGACTGCAGCAAGCCAGCTTTTGACTCAGTGGCTAACCTGAACTACGACTGCAAGTAACTCTTTTGAGGTGGCGCACATGAGTCCACATATTCACCATATCAATACTCCACTATGGATTCGCTCCCGTCTCCCTACGAGAAAGCCATCCATAGCACTCACGCTTATCTTGCGCATTTTAGAGTATCCACTTTCACTTGTCTATGAACTATGCAAGGGGTCCAAGTTTCCATATCCGAGGTACCCGGCTATTCGAATAGATAATGATAACCCTGCAGGGGTGTACTTCTTCACACACGCTCTCGCCACTTATCGCCCTGTACACGTCATGTACATCGGAAACCTTCAAGCGGAAGCCGGGCGAGGGAGTCGGCCACGACCTGACTAACCAAAAAGTCTCTAGTCCAGGTTTATCGCATATTCGGGTTCCATCTGCAAGGAGATCTGGCCAGGGTGTCGCTCACAGCCCCAAACGATGTGAGCAGGGTTCCCAAGCCCACCATCCGGGTGCCACTTGGTACACCGTGCCACTATGCCTAGTCTGTCCCAAGCCCACCTGTACCTAGTGCCACTTGGTAGACTACTAACACTACCTACAAACACTACAAGAAATATGTCAACTTATGACCTTCTGTCAGTGACCCTCGAAGAATTGGTCATAAATTTATGACCATTTTAGACCAATTGGTAAAACGCTGTTCAGGGGGCTCCAAACCCTAAACCATTGCGACCATTTTGGTCAGAAAGGTCGTAATTTCCTTACACGAAATGGTCACAAAGCAAACAGTGCTAGTCCGTTGCCTTATTTCTAGTTGTTAATGACCAATATAGATGGTCATAGCCTTGTAGATTGTGGTGGGTTGTGATGACTAGGCGCCATCTCATCAGTTTTGCCTATGTGTCATGTCCATGTGGCAGTTTTTGCCCTAGGTTGTGAAGCAACCTATATTTCTATCATTCCCAAAATTCCCAAAAAAATCTCATAAATTCTTTGGGGCATATCTTCATCAAATATTTAAAAATCCTTCCTTGCCTAGTTCAAAACTAATTCAACAATATTCATTTTCCTATTCTGTTCACAACAACACTTTATGAAGGAAGTGCTATTTATATATTCTTGGTTGCCCTCGGAATTTTTGGGCACTCTTTCCTATCCAAATCATTACCGCATGACAAAATTCAGCTCCATTTGCCTAGCAAATATTCCTTGGCAAATTTCCAAAGTTTTTGTCCTCCTAGAAGCATTGTGAAGGAAGTACCTTTTTTATATCTCTAAATGACATGAAATTTATACAGTTCCTTCATATGCCCAAATTATCACCCTCCTCCAAATTGCAGCTCAGTCAAATCATCTATGTGAGCCCAGGTTCAAATTATATTTTATGGCCAAATTGGCACGTTGCAAAGCAAGTGTTATATATACCCCTCCTATTACCCTCAAACTTTTCGGGCACTCTCCCATACCCAAATCATTGCCACATAATAATATTCAGCTCAATTTTCCTAGTAAATCTTTCTCGGGAAATTTCCAAAGTTTCTACCTCGAGAGAAGCTTTGTGAAGTAAGTACTAGCTAGGCTTACCCAAATGATCTGAAAATTTACTAGCGCATGACCATACCTAAGTAACTTACCTACACCAATTTTGAGCTCATTTCATTCATCCAATCTCTCTCACTAGTTTTCCCAAGTTTTTGTTCATAGAAAAGCATTGTGAAGGAAGTACCACTTTGGCATGTCCAAATAGTATCCATTTTCTACAGTGCTTTCCTATGCCCAAATAACCATCCTCCACCAAATTCCAGCTCAATCCATTTATTATTTTGAGCCGAGCTTCAACATTTGTAGTCATGTGCAGTGTGGTAGTTTGCAAAGCAAGTACCACCTAGGATCCTCCTTTTGAGCTGAAAATTTGTGAAGATGGTCTCCTTAGTAACTGATCATCCTCAGCCAAAACTCACGCCCATTAGCCATGTACATTTCTCGTACCGCTAATCAAACACTTGGCTGCTAATTCATGTTTAAGCATCGATCGGTCTCCTCGTGAGAATCTTATGTTGTAATTTTCTTCCTAGCACCTACCTGGGGAGTGCCCAACCCACTAGACATGCCTAGGCCGCCCAGAACACATGGCAACACCACGTGACCACGCGGCGGGCATGCGAGTTTACGCGCTCTAGAGTTGGGGCCCTCGGCCACCACCCAAACCTCGACGTATCACCACCAAACCATGTATTTATGATTAAATAGGTACTTATGTACCTAGAAATGATTTTTGAAAAAAATAAAGAGAAAACTACAACGTAGCTACAGTTCAAATTTGACCCGCTTCCAGCTGAATCGGTGGAAATTTGTCTTTTTCATGAGAGGTGGATCAAAACTTTTTACACCCAACCATTTGGTCAATTGTGCATTAAATATGGACTAGTATTTTAGAAAAATGATTTGGTCCAATTTTGCAACAATTATTTGGTTGGTCCTTCACAAAAAACCTCCTTTTGGGCACTCAAAAAATGGAAAATGGTTTTTTCGTCCAAAGAAAGTGACAACTTCCTTAGGCAACATTGTTTGCCATTCCAATATGCACCCTTGTGCACAATATGAGATTATTTGAACAAACTATGCCATGAATGTGGCCATAAGATTGATCATTTGGCTTGAAAGCCATGAATCTTCACTCATGACAGCTCATTTCTGAGAACACTTTTCTAAAATAATTTCTGTATTACAAGTTTATTATTTTTCCTGGAAACTTGGTCACATATAATGACGCAATGCGAAGGTTTTCCAATTTTTTTATTTTTTTTTGAATTTTTTATGCCTGTTCCAAAATGCGGTCAAAACGGCGGGCTTGACCGTTCCTAGCTAGTGGTTGAATCTTGGATTTTTTTTGGTGTTTCTCTTATTAAATAGATACTTATGTACCTAGAAATGATTTTTGGAAAAAATAAAGAGCAAACTATGAGGCAGCTGCAGTTCAAATTTGACCCGCTTCCAGCTGAATCGGCGGAAATTTGTCTTTTTCACGAGAAGTGGATCAAAACTTTTTACACCCAACCATTTGGTTAATTGTGCATTAAATATGGCCTAGTATTTTAGAAAAATGATCTGGTCCAATTTTGCAACAATTATTTGGGAGGTCCTTCACAAAAAAACCTCCTTTTGGGCACTCGAAAAATGGAAAATGGTGGATCAAAATTTTTGACACAATGCGAATGTTTATTATTTTTGACACTCGAAAAATTTACAAGTTTATTATTTTTCCTGGAAACTTGGTCACATATAATGACACAATGCGAATGTTTCTTAATTTTTTCATTTTTTTTGAATTTTTAAGCCCGTTTCAAAATGCGGTCGAAACGGCGGGCTTGACCGTTCCTAGCTAGTGGTTGAATATTGCAAAACTTTTGATGTTTCTCTGATTAAATAGATACTTATGTACCTAGAAATGATTTTTTGAAAAAATAAAGAGCAAACTATGAGGCAGCTCCAGTTCAAATTTGACCCGCTTCCTACTGAATCGGCGGGAATTTGTCTTTTTCACCAGAGGTGGATCAAAACTTTTGACACCCAACCATTTTGTCTATTGTGAATCAAATATGGCCTAGTATTTTCAAAAAATGATTTGGTCCAATTTTGCAACAAATATATGGTTGGTCCTTCACAAAAAGAACTCATTTCGGGCACTCGGAAAATGGAAAATGAATTTTCCGTGCAAAGAAAATGAAAACTCCCTTAGGCAACAATGTTTGGATTTCCATGATGCGCCCTTGTGCACAATATGAGATCATTTGAACAAACTATGCCATTCCAAAATGCACCCTTGTGCAAAAAATAAGAGACACAAATAGAAAAAAACACAATAACATAAGCTTGAAAAAGTATTTGATGTGCTCCACATGTTCTATGATTGTGAATTATAAAATTGATGTGCTCCAAATTTGCAGCATATATTTGCTAAGTTCTTTATAAAAAACATCATTTTGGACACTTGAAAAATGATTCTCTTACAAAAAAATCATATCTAAGAACACTTTTTTAATGATATTAACATTATTCAAAGTTTGTTATTTTTACTGAAAAGTACACCCTCCGTCCCATAATATAAGAACGTTTTTGACACTACACTAGTGTTAAAAACGTTCTTATATTATGGGACGGAGGGAGTAGGTCACACTTGGTGACACAATGCGAAGGTTTTTTTATTTCTATATTTTTTTAAATTTCTTAGGTCGTCAAATAGCAGACATGATTCAAAATCTTGTTTTCAATCGATTACGACCAATTTAAATGGTCTTAACATCATCAAAGGGGATACTGTGTTCTGATTGGTCTAAAATCAGCTCACGCGGATCATGAATTAAGCACCGTCGGATGCGCCGGGATCCAACGGCAGCCCACACCCCCCTCCCCCCCGTCGCTCTCACCCCCTACCAAATCACCCCGTATCCCTCTCACCCTCGTCCACCCACGAAACCCTAGCCCCCTTCTCCCAATCGCCGCTGCCGCCTTCTCCCTCCTAGATCCAATCCAAGTCAGAGCCCCCGGCCTCCATCTCCATTCCTACGCGCGTCGGCCACCTCACTCCGGCGGAGCTCGACCCCCACCCCCAAGCGAAGTTGCTCCACCCTCTCCCGTGAGGGTCTTGAGTTTACCCCATCCCCTCCGCCGGCGAGCCTCTCTGCTGCCCGCGTGCACACAACCTCTGCCCCTGTTGCTCTCCCTGCTGGCCCTCCTCCCTCGCCCCGTCCCCCTCCTCCGCCTCGACCAGCCAGTGCGCCGCCATGACCGGCCAGCCCAAGCTCGCGTCGCCCGCTTCGTTCGCCGGATCTGGCCGCCTCTCTCTCTTCCCCTACTCTCTATTTCTCATGATTTCTCTATCTGAATCTCTCTCTCTGCAGGCACCCTTGAAGGCAAAGATGGATCCTCACCGACGATGAGGATGCCTGTACTACTCAGGTGGTAGCTACCGCGGCTTCTTCTTCTCCAAGCTTCGGCCCCGGCCATGCCAGGGACGATCCTGTCCGTGAAGTCCCGCCAGATCTTCGACAGCCGCGGCAAACCCACCGTCGAGGTACGCCGCACGCGCCCATCCCCCGTCCATCTCCCCGATCTGTATGTTGTGGTCCAGTTCGATTAGATCTGGTAGGGCGGGCGTATGCAGCAATGGCTTGTTTTCGATCTGGTGATTCGGCCGTCGCCGGGCCCGTAGGTTTCTGACATGCTAGATTCGAGGTGTTTTGGGTGGGTGGGCCGGTAGGTTGGTAGGATGCGGATTACAGCTGCCCCTCGGCTAGTCTGGGAATTCCATGGGAGCACGCTGTATTGAAGAACGGCAAATGCCAACAGCGTATGGTTTCAGTTGCTCAAGTTTTCTTCTGCATATGATTCGTTCTCTTGCCTATGAATCGGTGACCCCAGCATTCGGTCTGGGATCTCAATGCAGAAATAGGATTGATTGCTTGCCACATTTTCCCATCATCTATATTCTAGGCAGTTGAGCATGCAAATCTGGGGTAGGCTCGAATGCTTGGTATCTGGGAATATGCAAGTTATGATTTCAGGCGAAGTTACGATTCAGTGAGCGAAATAGAAACAATCAGTTTGGCCTGAAAGTATACACTTTTCCCATCAATTTTGTCACTTCTCTTACTAGAATGTGCAGACTTTAAAGACCTGCACGATTCTTTGGATACATCCAGGTACCTGTGTATTATCTTGTTGTAATAGCAAGTTCCGTAGCTCTATCATTATGTTTAGCCTCGTACGCCTCCGCTCCGTGCTTCATGTGTCAACAGTGGATTCTACTAGTTTGATTAGGCAAACCAACCATACATTTCTTCTGTTTTCTAGTCTGCTAAATCTGCAGCTTCGAGGAACTGTCGGACGCTGCTTGCTTGTCATGCATTTTGTTATTATCGTCACTCTCTCCTTTTCAACCTTAAAATTTGGTTTGGTTCCTGAGTTCCTGACTAGTGAATGCACAAACTCTTGTTTATATCATTATTTACTGAATGTTATTGTATTATTTTTGTTGAACTAATCTTGTCTGAATCATCCCTCTTCTGTAGGTCTTTATGAAGCTTTGGAACTGAGGGCCGATATATGGATCTCACTACTTGGGAAAGGGTGTTTCCAAGGCTCCATTTGAGCGAATTTTATATTAGCGTGGATAACGAATTCCTGAGCTACAGTCTTAAGTAATTCTGTTACCTAGTTAGTGTTGGTGTAGTCTACCGTCGCTCACATCTTTTGGTCTAACATATCTGCAGTCTAACTATGTTGGTATGCATGATACTTGCTGCTGTGTTGCCCTGACATTTCTGCATGGTTTTTTTTGTGCTGCTGGCCTAATTAAACAAGATAAATATGTATACTTCTTTGAGATAGAAATTCCATGCATGTTTATGAGGCACAAATTCTTTGAGATAACCATAACTGTACTAAAGTGGAAAATCATTGTCTTCTTTGTTCCTGACTATAAAAATTGATGCATGTGCCCTGTTCTAAAGTGGAAAATCATTGATAGCTTGTACTACTCATCTGTTCTAATATTTCCCTTGACTGACATGTGATGTGGTTCCCTGCATTTCATTTGTACTATTAAATTTTGTTTATAGATTCAGTTTATAGTGATACGCTAGTGCAGTACAGTCTTTGCCTTTTGTTTATACAGTTAAATGTTGTTTATATATCTAGCTTGTACTGATGAACTTGCATGGTCTCTACCTGTTTATATTGTTAAATTTTGTTCTATAACTTCAGCTTTTGCTGATAAAATTGCACAGAGCACAGTACAATCTCTGCCTTCTGTTATACTAATAATTGTTGTTTAGTTCTAATTCCTTTTCCACTGTACAATTGTATAGATGCAGTCCCACTCACAAGGAAGGCACACATGTAGCATGGCCTCTGCCACGGTGGCTAGATGTTGTACAGCAGTACAGGTGTGTGTCCTGATTTACATGCTCACCGTTGTACATGTTGCTTTCTGTTTGGAGTCTATGATGTAAGTGATACTGAGATGCTCATGGGGGAGGTCGTTGTTTATGTGCCGTTGGTCCTCGGAATTGCATGCATTTTCTATTTTTAGAGTTGTTATGTATGTGAAAGATTCCATGTTCACTACATGCTAAATCTTTAACTCCTGCATATTCTGTAGTTGTTGTCTGATCTGCTGTACTAGTTGATCTGATATTCTGTAGTTGCTGTCTGATCTACTGTAGTAGTTGATCTGATTTGCTGTAGTAGTTGATCTATTTTTAGAGTTGTTGTGTATGTGAAAGATTCCATGTTCACTACATGCTAAATCTTTAACTCCTGGATATTCTGTAGTTGCTGTCTGATCTGCTGTAGTAGTTGATCTGATATGATGTAGTTGATGTTGATTTGGAGTAGTTAATGTTGTCGATACTATATGTTGTACTGTTGCTGATCGGATCTGCTTTTGCTATTGCAGGAATGCTGGATCAGCTGCTGCTGCTCGCTGCAGGATCTGGTTATCAACCTGAGATGTTGCTTCTCAAGTCATGGCGACGATCGGGGATGCTCTGCTGAGCTGATCCAACCTGGGATGATGATGATGATCTGTTGCTCAACAAGGTCATGCTGCTTCATTCAGCCTCTACAAACATTTACAAGAGCTCTAGGCTGGAAGTGAAGAAGTCAGAAGTATATTTGTAGTATGATAGTATCTTGGTGAAATGAACGATGTAAAGATTATGCTATTACAAGAGCTCTAACCTAGGACAACCTGAGAAGTATATTTGTAGTATTTTGGCTAATTGGCATGTGCTTTGATAATTTTCATCAGTTTACTATTCTCATTGACATAATTGTTTCAAATTGTGGAAGTTGAAACTTGGGCCATTGTTAATTAGAACCTGAGAAGTGAAACCTAGTAGTATTTGGCATTTACCAAATAATATTCACATGAAAGGCTGAAAATTAAGGAAATTGACAAAAAAAAGGCCGAGGTTAAAAAGAAAAATAGATGAGACCCAAAAAGAAATGGACCGCAGAAAGGCTGAGGCCCAAAATCACTGAACGAAGCTTAGGGAACAAAAAGGCTGAATTAATGGGCTCGGCCCATGTAAAACACCGAATTGGACCGCGCTAAATCTTGTGCCACGTCAGCTTGCCACGCTGGATGCCTACGTGGCCTGGGGAGGTTGCTAGTGACCAAAACGCCACAGTGGACTTATTTTGGTCATAAACGTTTGCGACCATTCTAGAAGAAAGGTCGCTATAGTCAGTTTACGACGGCCAGCTTTTGACCTTATGTTTTTGGTCACAAAAAGGTCACAAATGGAAATTTGTGACCATTCAGTGACCAATAGTGGTGGTCACAAGTTGACATATTTCTTGTAGTGAAACACCAGAAAATAGTTGCAACTCCTGGACAGAGATCATGTTGATTAATAAGTCGAGAGGGGCACTTAAGCATTCCAATGCGTGGTAGTAGCTATTCATGGATCACAAACACAGAACTCAGTTCCTGAGGACGGCTGCAATGAGACAACCCACCATGTACTCCTACATGGCCTCTCACCGCTACCTTTACCAAATTGTGTTCACACACTTAGCTCTCAACGGTAGGACATGTTCACCACATTCCAATTCATCCCCGATGAATCAGACCTGACTCAACTCTAAGCAGTAGCAGGCATGACATACAAACACAAATGAGTAGGCACATCAGGGCTCAAACAACTCCTACTCATGCTAGTGGGTTTCATCTATTTACTGTGGCAATGACAGGTCATGCAGAGGAAAGGGGTTCAACTACCGCAGCATGTAACAGTTAAATCGTTGTTGTCCTAATGCAGTAAAAGAGAGCAGGAGCGAGAGAGTGGGATTGTATCGGAATGAACAAGGGGGTTTTTCTTGCCTGGCACTTCTGAAGATAGTATAGTTCTTCATCGGTGTCATCGATCACATCGTCGGAAACATCGTCTACTAAGAGGGAACAACCACCGGAAAACACAAAAGAAACAACATTCACTGCAATGCACAATCAAATGAATGACATGTCGTGTTAAGGAACTGAATTAACCTAATGCAGCAGTAAGCCAAGTTAATTGAAGTGGAATTCAAACAGGGTTAAACTCCAACTCCAAATGCTAGTTCATAAATTGCCCTAATCATGATTTATCATATTCAGTGAGGTTAACTTGTTCAAACATGCATGAAAGTGGTACAGATGGATAGATTAGATTTTTCTGATCATTTTTCATATATAATTTATCTTATTTGGAGTTACGGATGAATTTCTATGATTTTTAGAAGTTTAGGCAATTTTCTAGAATTTTTTGTAAAATAATAAATCCAAAAAAGAGTTATTGCATCAGCATGACGTCACTGTGATGTCAGCGGTCAACGGGCGCGGTCCAGGTCAAACCTGACCAGTGGGACCCACTAGTCAGTGTCACAGTTAGTTAACTAACTAATCAAGGTTAGTTTAATTAGTAAACTAGGTTTGACCAGGGGTGGGGCCCACGTGTCAGTGACCCAGGGGTGTGGTTAGGCACTTATGACGTTGCCACGTCACCAGTCACCGGAGTTGGACGCCGGCGACCAAACGCACGGAGGTGGCGCGCCGGAGTTGCTCGGAACGACGCTACAGAGCACCGTTTCGCGCGTGGTTTGCGGCTACGGCGAGCTGGGGGTGTGGCGCGTCTTCTGGGGCAATCGCCAGGAGCCGGGGTGGCCTATAGAGACGGCAGCGACGACGGAGGCGGTGGCCGGAGTTCGGCCTCCAGCGGGTGCAGCGTTGCAGCTGGCTAGCGAGCGAACGGAGGGGCGTGCGGGGTTCCTAGACACTCCAGAGGAACTCTAGGCAGTACAGAGCGACTAGGGGAGCTCGGCGACGACGCGGCCGTCGGCCATGGCGAACGGCGGCGCGGGAGGTCGGTGTGCAGCAGCTACGGGACGAGCTAGAGCTTGGAGGTAGGGGGTAAACGTAGAGGAGCTCACGGCGATTACAGTACGCGTCTCAGCGGGCTCGGGCAAGGGTTGGTGACGGCGTGCGGTCGTCGGCGATCTCGGCGGCCGAGAGGTTGAAGACGACGCCATGGTCGTGGTACGGTGCATCCGGCGTCCTGCGGGTCATCTAGGAGGAGTAGGCGACGGTGGCGGAGCTTCCAACACGGGAAGGCGAGAGGGGGTCGGGGAGCGCGGTGGTTCACGGCGGCGCTTCCATGGCCGCGTCGGCCGTCGCGGGAGGGAGCGAGGGAGAGGAGGGGATGGACGCGAGAGAGAGGAAGGGGGGCCCGGTGGAAATGCGTGGCGTCTCCGGGGCGTCGAGGAGGAGCCAGGCATGCTGGGAGGGAGGAGGTGGTCAGGGCGCGTGCCCACGCGCGGCGACCACACGCCCTCCTGCCTACTGGCAGGAGGTTGAAGACTGTGGGGGCGCCTGCTGGGCTGGGCCAACAGTGCGGGGCCGCAGCTGGGCCGCCAGGTAGGTGGCCTAGTGGCCTTCTCTCCCTCTCTTTTATTATTTGTTTCAGTTTTTCTAATTGTTTGCCTCTGTTTTGATTTAGTTTAACACCAAATCATTTTTATATAATTCTGAAAATATTTTTTTGGAAACTCTCTGAATTAATCCAGTGTCCCTCAATATCTATCTATCTATTATCTTATCTTATATTTACTAATCGGAGGCACCATACGAGACACCACGTTAATCCTTAAAAGTAAGATTTTTAACCATGGGATCAATATTTAATGTTTCTATAGCCATCGGATGAAACAAGAGACCTACGCTCCTATCCCACGTACGGGAATCTTCTTCCCCTTGGACTCTCTTGGTTTTCAAAAAAATAAATAAACTGAGCGTCTCACCTCATAGATTTGAGATACGTGAGGGTCCTCTTCTTCGTCTCTCTCTCTCTCTCTGTCTCTCTATTCTCCTCAAGAGAGAATCACAACCTTCTTTGTCTGGTGCTATCCATGAGAAAGAAAGTCTTGGCCTCCATCTTCATTGGTGCTTCAATCTGGAAACCGCTCCTGCTCTTGATCTTGATTCGTCTCTGAGCAATCTTCATCTTTCTGGCTTTGAAGCATCGTGTTGATTGCGTACATGGGCGGAGGCATTGTCTGCTAAATAATAAATAGTTCCCGGCAGCGCTCCATCCAGTCGCCACTCATGCCCTGCAAGGCGCATGGTATGGGACAGCCGATCCCTACAACCGGTCTTTCTAATCATCCATATTGACGAGTTCTCTCTTTTTCCGTTCTCAGGTTCCAGCCTCTCCATGACCGCCTTCCCTTCAAAGCTATGAATCTTCCCAGGTTCCATCTACTAACCAGGTTGAAAGCCAAGGTTTGATTTTTGGACAATCATTGATTTGCAGATGTATTGACTGTAGCGTGCAGCAGATCGGACAGCTATATCGTCCATGAGGCTGCTGGCAGATGATGTGTGTAGGAACGACGGCAGGCTGGTGGTGCAGTAGTTCACCTCCTCTATGCCCTTTGAATCTGCAACCCGTTACTCCTAGCAGGCATGTAAGCACATACCTGAAAATTCCTGATCTAATCTCCCGCTGCCTGAATTCATAACAAAATCCCAATAAATAGGCTTGATTGATAATATTTGGTAAGACAAATTCGTTTTTGTACATGTCCATCTATAAGCAACCTTATAAGGGCTGAAAGGAACTGATGGAGGCCAGGTAGGTTGTCCGCATCACCTCCAGGAGCACCATGAAATCACTACAGTAGGACTGTAGGACTATTTTGGATACAACAGTACGAACGGTAAGTAAAACATGGTTCAATTAGTTGCAATTCATGTTAATTTTTATAGAAGGCTCAAATTTATAGATGTTTTTCTATGTCATCAATGTTAGGTAATGGATTTAGTTGATGTTTCCTATGTAAATGATTTTGAAGTTGCAGTATAATCTAAATACGCGCCAAGTCTTCAGTTATCCACATCGTACTAATTATGTGCATGTTGTGAGTTAAAACAGTTTTCACCAAATTATGGTCTGCATGTTGATCGTGCTTTTCTTCCTTTGTAGTATTCAAACAATGAACCGTGCGTACAGTTGTGAATTATGAAAAGCATATATAGTTGTGCGATAGATTGAAAAGCTAAGTAAACAAAAACAATCAAACTTCTTTAGGCAATAAGAAATCCAATTAGTAAACAACAAAGGAATACAATTCCATAGTTCCACATATAACCATTGCTGACGGCTATAACTACTACAATGAGTTAATAATTTTGAACATTTATATGTTTCCGTAACATATGTAGGTGTTATTTTCATATTTTATCTGGAACAAAAAGGTTCAATTCCATAAGGATTACTTAGAACAGGCACTATTTAAGGAAATTAACTTTGGCTGCAAGCTGCTTAGTGCTCTCCGCCATTCGTGGTAGTAGATCAGTTCAGTCTGTTTGTTTATTATTAAGTACTTGATGTAGCTAGCTTTAAGGTTTCCATCCTTTCTTCATTGTATGCTAACAACTAATTTATGTTTTTTTTCTATATAGGCTATAATTTCCTATATTTATGTTTGCTATATATTTGTTTTTTTTCCTGAACATGTAGCCAGACGTTAGGAGTGAAGGGCTCCAAGGTGGCGCAATGGTTTACAAGAAAATATCCAAATGGAGAAGAGCAAAAATTGCTAAGGCTGTGTATCTTTCTCACCTGCTCTCTAAAACACAATAATTCTTTATATTATTCCACTTTTTATTTGTTAAAGCACAATTAATTATCTGTGAGAATGTAGGGGCATTGGAACATTTCATGTCTGACATGCTATTTTTGTTTTAACATAGCTATATTAAGTAAGTTACTCTGACCACATCGAGACCGTTGTTGTATGTATCAAAAGTCATCCTTCTACGTGGATTAATAAAGAAGGATGAGATGGTCACTACTAACACTTTACCAACATACTAAATTCTACACATCGCATAGTAGTAGTATTTTCTCACTGCGAAAAGCACCCTGAATTATTTTTTAAAATTATATTTCATGGCTTTCGAAGTTTTAATAGGAGACAATTTGTTGTTGCTAACGGCCATGTCACAAACGACGGCCGGTGCACACCATGCTGCGTGCTATTCTACGATTTTCTGAGGTACTATGAATAGAACTCTCTCTCTCTCTCTCTCTCTCTCTCTCTCTTTCTCTCTGTGTGTGTCAAAATAAAAAAGCTAATACTAAACGGGAGGGTCTACAATTTTACTAACTGACATGAGTTACCACTGTATTTTTCTTATTCTAATTACAACATGTATAAATGTGTGTTTTATGAGTTCAATCATCACTAGTAGAAAACAGGGCTATGGTCCAGGCCGGCTCAGCCCATTAGTCCCGGTTCAGTGTAGAACCGGGACTAATGTGGGCATTGGTCCCGGTTCGTGAGCCCAGAGGGCCGGCCGTACCACGTGGGCCATTGGTCCCGGTTCGTCTGGACCTTTTGGTCCCGGTTGGTGGGACGAACCGGGACCAATGGGCCTCGCTCCTGGCCCACCACCATTGGTCCCGGTTGGTGGCCTGAACCGGGACCAAAGGCTCCCCTTTAGTCCCGGTTCTTGCCACAAACCGGGACCAATGAGGTGCCTATATATACCCTCGCCCGCGAGCAGAGCACTCCAGTGCTCTGTTTTTCTCTGGCCGGCGAGGGGAGGGGTTTGTGGTGCTCTAGCTCACCTCCTATGCACATGAGGTGTTCGATGGAATGCCCGAGCCACACTACTTAAACTTTCTCCTCTCGAAGCTCGACCTCCAAGCTCCATTTTCCTCAAGATTTGTCTAGATTTAGCGGTCCGTCACGCCCCGTCCCCGTCTTCACCGCCGTCGATCACCCGCGCTGATCTCATCACCGACACCACCGTGGTGAGCCTCTTGTTCTTATCTTCTTTCTGAAAGGAAAAATATTCTTACTTGTCTGTTTAGATAGATACTTGTATCATTTTCTTACATTTATTTATTGCATCTTATATAGTGCGATGGTTTTGGTATCCGCCCCCGTCGGCCCTCGTCCTGTCTATGATTCGGATTTGGTATGTATATTATCTTTATACTATTGGTTCATTTATTGTTTATGAAAATTATGCCGACCAACGTGACATAGATTTTTATTTATCTAGGATGTATGTGAATCGGAAATGCCAACCGACCCTATTGTCGAGAGGTTAAATTTAGTTGAAGAAGAAAACAATTTGTTGAAGGAAAAAATAAAAAATTGAGGAGGAGAAGATGATATTGGAGTTGCATGTTGCGGATGTCGTCGATGATCACAAGATCAAGATGGATGCAATGCGCTTGAAGATTAGAAAGATTAAAAATATGCCATTATACCGAGGCTTGGTATCATTTGCGTTGGATCAATTGTTACCCTTGGTTGCGATTATGATCGCATTTGTTTTCGCATTGAAATGTTTTACATAGTTTCAATGTATGGTTTAATTAATTAGATGCTCTGGAGAGCTATATGTTGTTAGATTGAGAACTATGTATGCACTTTGTTTTAATGTGATGATGACTTACTATTATTTGGACACTTAATTATATATAATGCACGCAGATGAACGGCAATGGATGTACGGTGACAGACACACCCGCGAGTACATTAAGGGCGTGCATGAGTTTCTCGATGCGGCTGAGGCAAACAAGCAGAATGGTTTTATGTGTTGTCCATGCACTGAATGTGGGAATACGAGGTCTTACTCTAACCGAAAAATCCTTCACTCCCACCTGCTTTACAAGGGTTTCATGCCACACTATAATGTTTGTACGAGGTACGGAGAAATAGGGGTTATGATGGAAGACGGCGAAGAAGAGTACAATGACAACTATGTGTCCCCTGAATACGGTGATGCTGCAACGGGGGGAGTTGGTGAAGATCAAGAGGAACCAGACGATGTGCCCAATGATGCTGCAACGGATGAAGCTGCTGAAGATTAAGAAGAACCAGACGATGTGCCCGATGATGATGATCTCCGCCGGGTCATTGTCGATGCAAGGACGCAATGCGAAAGTCAAAAGGAGAAGTTGAAATTCGATCGCATGTTAGAGGATCACAAAAAAGGGTTGTACCCCAATTGCGAAGATGGCAACAAAAAGCTCGGTACCATACTGGAATTGCTGCAGTGGAAGGCAGAGAATGTTGTGGTTGACAAATGATTTGAGAAGCTACTGAAAATATTGAAGAAGAAGCTTCCAAAGAATAATGAATTGCCTGACAGTACATACGCAACAAAGAAGGTCGTATGCCCTCTAGGATTGGAGGTTGGAGAAGATACATGCATGCCCTAATGACTGCATCCTCTACCGCGGTGCATACAAGGATCTGAACGCATGCCCGGTATGCGGTGCATTGCGGTATAAGATCAGACGAGATGACCCTGGTGATGTTGACGGCGAGCCCCCCAGGAAGAGGGTTCCTGCGAAGGTGATGTGGTATGCTCCTATAATACCACGGTTGAAACGTCTGTTCAGAAACGAAGAGCATGCCAAGTTGATGCGATGGCACAGTGAGAACCGAAAGAAAGAGGAAGTTGAGAGCACCCGCTGACGGGTCGCAGTGGAGAAAAATCGAGAGAAAGTACTGGGATGAGTTTGCAAAGGACCCAAGGAATGTATGGTTTGCTTTAAGCGCGGATGGCATTAATCCTTTCGGGGAGCAGAGCAGCAATCACAGCACCTGGCCCGTGACTCTATGTATGTATAACCTTCCTCCTTGGATGTGCATGAAGCGGAAGTTCATTATGATGCCAGTTCTCATCCAAGGCCCTAAGCAACCCGGCAACGAACATTGATGTGTACCTAAGGCCATTAGTTGAAGAACTTTTACAGCTGTGGAATGGAAACGGTGTACGTACGTGGATGAGCACGACAGGAGGAATTTAACCTTAAGTTGCTGTTCGTGACCATCAACGATTGGCCCGCTCTCAGTAACCTTTCAGGACAGACAAACAAAGGATACCACGCATGCACGCACTGTTTAGATGACACTGAAAGTATATACCTGGACAAATGCAGGAAGAATGTGTACCTGGGCCATCGTCGATTTCTTCCGACCAACCATCAATGTCGAAAGAAAGGCAAGCATTTCAAAGGCGAGGCAGATCACCGGAAGAAGCCCGCCATGCGCACCGGTGATCCACTGTGCTTTATGGTCAATGATTTACACTACGTAATCTTTGGAAAGGGTCCCGGTGGACTAGCTGTTCCGAATGACGCTGAGGGACACGCACCCATGTGGAAGAAGAAATCTATATTTTGGGACCTACCCTACTGGAAAGACCTAGAGGTCCGCTCCTCAATCGACGTGATGCACGTGACGAAGAACCTTTGCGTGAACCTGCTAGGCTTCTTGGGCGTGTATGGGAAGACAAAAGATACACCTGAGGCACGAGAGGACCTGCAACGTTTGCACGAAAAAGACGGCATGCCTCCGAAGCAGTATAAAGGTCCTGCCAGCTACGCTCTTACGAAAGAAGAGAAAGAAATCTTCTTTGAATGCCTGCTCAGTATGAAGGTCACGACTGGCTTCTCGTCGAATATAAAGGGAATAATAAATATGCCAGAGAAAAAGTTTCAGAACCAAAAGTCTCATGACTGCCACGTGATTATGACGCAACTGCTTCCGGTTGCATTGAGGGGGCTTCTACCGAAAAATGTTCGATTAGCCATTGTGAAGCTATGTGCATCCCTCAATGCAATCTCTCAGAAGGTGATCGATCCAGAAATCGTACCAAGGCTAAGGAGTGATGCGGCGCAATGTCTTGTCAGTTTCGAGCTGGTGTTCCCACCATCCTTCTTCAATATCATGACGCACGTCCTAGTTCATCTAGTCGACGAGATTGTCATCCTGGGGCCCGTATTTCTACACAATATGTTCCCCTTTGAGAGGTTCATGGGAGTCCTAAAGAAATATGTCCGTAACCGCGCTAGGCCAGAAGGAAGCATCTCCATGGGCCATCAAACAGAGGATGTTATCGGGTTTTGTGTTGACTTCATTCCTGGCCTTAAGAAAATAGGTCTCCCTAAATCGCGGTATGAGGGGAGACTGACTGGAAAAGGCACTCTTGGAAGAGACTCAATAATATGCAGGGACGGATATTCTTGGTCTCAAGCACACTACACAGTTCTACAGAACTCTACCTTGGTGACCCCGTATGTCGATGAACACAAGAACAGTCTGCGCTCCAAACACCCGGAGCAGTGCGACGACTGGATTACATGTGAACACATCAGGACTTTCAGCAGTTGGTTGGAAACACGTCTCAGAGGTGACAACACTGTTTGTGATGAGTTGTACTTGTTGTCAGGGGACCATCTTTGATGTATTGACTTACAAAGGATACGAGATAAATGGGAATACATTTTACACGATCGCCCAAGATCAAAAGAGCACCAACCAAAACAGCGGTGTCCGCTTTGATGCAGCAACCGAGAGCGGAAAGGACACATATTATGGTTACATAGTGGACATATGGGAACTTGACTACGGACCTGATTTTAAGGTCCCTTTGTTTAAGTGCAAATGGGTCAATCTGTTAGGCGGCGGGGTACAGGTAGACCCACAGTACGGAATGACAACAGTGGATCTGAAAAATCTTGGGTACACTGACGAACCGTTCGTCCTAGCCAATGATGTGGCACAGGTTATCTATGTGAAGGACATGTCTACCAAACCGAGAAAAAGAAAAGATAAGGAAGCGAATACATCATACGATGAGCCAAAGCGCCACATAGTTCTTCAGGAAAAAACATCCTGGGAGGTGGACGGCAAGACAGAACATGTCTGAAGATTATGAAAAGTTTCATGAAATTCCTCCCTCAATGTCAAGCTGACCCAAGCATCCTGATAAAACAATGAAGATATCCATGGTTACGGCGCAATAAGCAAATGACACAAGCAAAGAAAAAGTGAAGACTTTCCGCAATAAGCAAATGCTATGTGGGTGAAATTATGATACCATCCCAACTTTCAACTTTTTCAGAGTTCATTTGAAATGCTTTCATGTCTTATGGTTCGAAACTTTGATACTTCGAAAGTGATTGTCCATTTTGTACACGAAGTGCATCAAGTTTTTGTCGTAACCCTCTCTACTTTTTGGAACATGCTATGTGGGTGAAATGATGATACCATGCCAACTTTCAACCTTTTCAGAGTTCATTTTGAAATGCTTTCCAATTTCAGAGTCATTTAGCTCAAAGAATGAATTAATAGCAAACAGAATGAACTACAAAACTTTTATGAAAATAAAAACAATCAATTAAAATATTATGTTATGATCAACTAAATAAAACTATAATATTCTTCAATAGAAAAAAGAATATAATTTGTGTGACCTAAAATCAAACTATAAGTATTTAATTGTAAGTATAAATAAAAAATAAATAGCAAAGAAGAAAAAAATTCTAATTTTATAGTAAAGTTATTCATAAACTAGTGATTCACACAAATTTTTAAAAATTCAAATTTAAACTATTTAAAATTTAAAACTAATGGCACTAACAGAAAGTTTATAATTTTTGTGACCTAAAAGCAAAAAGAAATCACTAAAAAACTGTAAGTATTTAGTTGTAAGTAGAAATAAAAAATAAATAGAAAAAAAATTCTAATTTTATAGTAAAGTTATTCATAAACTAGGATTCACACAAATTTTTAAAAATTCAAATTTAAACTATTTAAAATTTAAAACTAATGGCACTAACAGAAAGTTTATAATTTTTGTGACCTAAAAGCAAAAAGAAATCACTAAAAAACTGTAATTATTTAGTTTTAAGTAGAAACAAAAAAATAAAAAACCAAAAAATGTAGAAATAGAAAAGAAAAAACCAAAAAAAATGCCACCTACTGGGCCTCCACGGCCTGAATACGACTAGAAACCCTACATGGGCCAGGATTCAGGCCCGCAGAGGCCCAATAGGCCCACAGGCAGTAGCAGTTTATGCCCGAAAGCCTGCATTTGAGAGGAGCTCGAAAGGAGAGGCAGAGCAGCGCTTATAAACCAGTATCGGCGCCCTTCAGCTAGCGATGTGGGACTAAACTTCTGGGCGCGGGGCGCACAAGGGCATTGGTCCCGGTTGGTGGCACCAACTGGGACCAAAGGTCGCCGCTTCCCGCCCTTTGGCCTGCCGAAAATTGACCTTTGGTCTCGGTTCGTGGCACCAACCGGGACTAATACCCACCTTTGGTCCCGGTTGCTGCCACGAACTGGGACTAAAGCCTGTTCTATATAAGGAAGCACTTAGCATTTTTTCATTCTCATCCTGCAGTTGCCCTGACGCCGCCCGCCCCCATCGTCGTCGTCGCCCGCGCCCATCGTCGCCGTCGCCCTCGTCCCTGCGCCGCCCCGCACCGCCCTCGTCCCTGTCCCAATGCCGGTGCAAGAAGGAGACCGTGATGACGGCTCCGGTGACCGAACCGAGTCCGGCCAGGTATATATATTAGTTAAGCCTATGCTGACTAGCTGATTGATGCATTCATTGTTTTGGTATGTACACATATTAATTAAGTCTTTGTTCTTTTTTCTAGCCCTCCGAATCGAGCACAACTTCGGTAAAGAGACGAGGCGCGAAGAAAAAGTTGAGCTCGGATGAAAAGTTTGAGATCATAGCAATCGCGCCCGACGGCCAACCTATTGAACCCCTCCGGACAAAGAGCGCATTTGTTGCTCAGTGCGGGGTTCTGGTTAGGGACAAGATCCCGATAAGCATCCAGCAATGGTTTAAGCCAGCTACAGAAGACCCTGAGGTGTCTTATGTCAATGATATGCAGAAAAATGATCTTTGGACTGAGCTGAAGTCAAATTTCACCCTACTGCCTGAGGATAATCCAGAGAACCCAGTTAAAGAGAAATTAATCAAGTCTTTTGCTCTGAAGAGGATGGCAGAACTATTCAGGAGGTGGAAGAAAGAGCTGAATAAGTTTGTCGAAAAAAATGAGACACCAGAATTCAAGGGCAGATATGAGAAGATCAGAGATCACTGGCCCGCATTTGTGTCCCACAAGACATCAGAAAAGAGTAAGAAGATGTCGGCGACAAACAAGCAAAATGCTGCAAAGAAGAAGCTTCACCATCGCACGGGGTCAGGTGGCTACCTCGTAGCCCGGCCTAAGTGGTCCAAGAGTGAGAATGATCTGGTTCATAAAGGGATCGAACCAGAGACAAATAACTGGCCAGACCGTTGCCGGACTTGGTTCTTCGGGGCTGGCGGAACCCTGGACCCTGAAACAGGGAAGTGCATTTGGACGAACGATCAAATGGACATACCAGTCAGTAAGCTTAAGCAGTATATCGAAGCAGCGCAGGAAGGGACGTTCTTTCCAGACAGAGAGAACGACGAGCTCACTATGGCCCTCGGGAATCCTGAGCACCCTGGACGGACACGAGGCATGCCAGGCTCCGTTCCGTGGAAGGTTGGGTTTCCGGACGCAGGCGGTTACAGATCCCATGAGAGGAGGAAAAAAGTGCAGCAGACCCAAATGCAGGCGCTGCAAGCAAGGGTGGACGCGATAGAGGAACGAGAAGCAAATCGCAGCAAACGTACTGCCGAAGCCTCCCCCGAAGCTACCCCGCCATCTCAGCGCAGAAGCAGCGTGGCTTCCACCGAGCTGCTTCAGCTAGAGCATGCCTTGACGGCTCCTGCCAGCTATCCCGTGGATGCTATCACGGAGTCTCAAAATTGTCACCTTATGACGCAATGGATGAATTTGAAGGTCAAGGCGGCTGTTGGCTCTGTTTATCCTACTGAACCCGGCGCAACTTTTCACTGCCGGCCGATTCCAGAAGGATATGCTAGGGTGATGGTGGATGAGATAACGGAGGGATTTGAGGACCTCCAGCTTGACCACCCTACCGGTGAAGGGGAGACTCGGCTGGGGTCTGCTCTGAAGACTCCATGCCTATGGCGGAAGGACCTCATCAACCTTCCGAACTGGACTCCACCGCCTCCTCCTCCTCCTCCGGCGAGTCAGGGCACTCCGCCTCCACCGCCTCCTCCTCCTCCGGCGAGTGACGATCAGGGCCCTCGGCCGGCTCCTTCTCCGGCGCGCGGCGGCACTCCGCCTCCTTCTCCGCCTGCGCCGACGCGCCCGAGCAGCCCGCCTCCTCCTTCTCCACCTCGTCAGCAAGGGCGGAAGAGACCTGCCGCCGCTCCAGCTGCTCCGGCACGTCGTAGTCCTTCTCCTCCGCCGCTTAAGCAAGTAAAGAAGACAACCGCTATGTCTGCTCGGTCGGCGTCTAGCAGTACAACCAGAGGCGGGAGGACATACAGATTCGGTCCTTCTCTGAAGACTCCAGAAAAGTTACCATACGAGAGGACCCAGGAGGAGAACGCCGAGATCGCGCGAGAAGAAGTGAAGAAATTCTTTGAAGGGGTGAAAGCAAAGAAACATCCACCTCCAGAGGAGAAGCTAGATCGGGTGAAAGTGAAGCGCACTCTGGCTGCCCTGACAAAACCACCAAAGTCTGATTCGCCGAAAGGAAACTATGACCGCATTATTGGAAAGGAATTTGCCGAAGCGGAGCGGTCGGGAAGTACTGTCAGTGATCAAAGGCTGAAACAACGACGAGCTGGGAAACAAATTGCCCAGCTCGGCGAACAAGCGAAGCAATCGTGCCCCCCGCTCAAGGTGCCTAGCCACAACGTCGATAATGATCCGAGGATGGTGCCCGGTTATAGCAATCCTGCAGATTACCTGCCCGACGAAGTACATTATGACCCCATGGACGTGCAGATACAAAGATACGAGTACGGGAAGCCTCTCGTCAAAGATGAAAGATCTCTATCAACGATGATGCAAAGATTGCATGATTGGTACTTGAAAATCTGCAGAGACTCTGGGGGGAGGAGTACTTTGTATGCGAGAGTTAAACCGGAGCATGACCTCGTTGGAATTGATCTGTTGCCTGTTCCATTTGAGGAGTTCTATCAGTTCTTCAATCAATTGGCCCTCGATAAAGCAACTGTCACCTGCTACTGTCTGTAAGTAGTACTACTTCTGTCATTAAGTTTCTCTATATAGCTTAGCTCTTTCATTGCATGTATTTATAATCATCCTCACTATATTATGCAGATTGAAGATCGTCGAATTGAAGAAAAGACAAGTCGGTGATATTGGGTTCATTAACACAAATCTCATAGATGCAACTCAGGTTAAATTTCATGCCGCAGAAACCGAGGCCAGCATGCTAGAATCGTTGATAATAAATCAAAACAAAGATATAATACTCTTTCCTTACAACTTCAAGTGAGTGTTACTGTCTTGTGCGTATTCGGTTTCCCTTATATATTAGTCAAGGTTATAGTAATGTAATTGATGAGTTATGCATGCGTGTGCAGTTTCCACTATATTCTCCTACATATTAAGCTTGAGCAGGGACTAGTAACCGTCTTAGACTCAAGACGAAAAGATCCCAAGGACTATGCAGACATGACTCAAATACTCGAGAAGTAAGTTAAATCGATCATTATCCACCATATCAGCAACTTTGTTCATTTCTGATATATCAAGTAATTGTTTTCTTTGTCCGACAGGGTTTGGAGAAAATTCACCAGAAAAGCTCCGGGACTGCCGAAGGAGCTGCAATTTAGACACCCGAAAGTAAGTACTGCTATAGTAGCATTTCTAGCGCATCTTACTAGTCATTCAAGCGCTAGTTTCATCAATACCATTTGGCATTCTTGCTTATCAGTTTGATTAACCTCTATTTCTTGTAAAGTGGTTGTGGCAGGAACAAGGGAATGATTTCTGTGGATACTATGTTTGCGAGTCCATCCGCCACACGACCTGTGAGCGGGGCTACACTGACGAACAATATGAAGTACGTAAATAACAACATTCACAATTTTATTTTATTACCATCATTTGTGTTGAGTTTCATTCATTCATATATATATATATGTATTGACCCCCTTCTTTAAATTAGATGTTTCGGAAGCGGGATGAACTCCTAGCACAGCTCGCATGCGAGGAATTCAAGAGGAATTGGCGGCATTCTTTCTTGACCACGTGATCCCTGAAGACGGAGAATTCTATGTACTGAGTCCGTATGATTATATTTGTAAGAGATAATTATTGTATATATGTAGCCGGTAGTGTCAGATAGATATACGAGAACTTGTTGTTCGACCAATCTCTCGGAGAAGGAGAGGTGGTCGATATCACTTCTCTCTGTATGCATATATGTTCATGACGATCTTCTGTTCTTCGTTTGCTTACTAGCTAGCTAGCGTGTCTAGTCCTCTCTATATACGTATGTATAGTACGTAGCGTCGACCAAGCACGGACATAAGAGAGGACACTTCTCTCTATTAATTATAGCTAGCTAACACAATATATGAAACACCTAAATTAACCCCCCAAAACCCCCAACCCCCCCCTTTCAAAAAAACAAAAACCCCAGCCACAGAAGTGCTGACGCGTGGATGCCTATTGGTCCCGGTTGGTGGCACCAACCGGGACCAGGGCTCTGCGCACTGCCCACGTGGAGGGCCTTTAGTCCCGGTTCAGGAACCGGGTTCCTGAACCGGGACTAAAGGCCCTTACGAACCGGGACTATAGGCCCTTTTTCTACCAGTGCATATATGAAGATAACTATATGTTGTTTTTTGTTTTACCTCCATAAAGCTAAAATGGTTCTCTCCTAACAGAGAGGCGGTGGATATGTGCTTCTCAATCAAGGAGCTTTTGTCAAACCGAGTATGCAACCATGCATGCTGTAGTTCATACTATATGGTATTTACTATCAGTAGAAAGGTGTGTATGTTGCTCCGGTGATAGTAAGCATTTGCATGGTTTCAATACAAATCACAAGTCCATTTAAATCGTTATACAATTATAATTATCTTTAATAGCTAGCCCGTGCAGTTGCACGGGTTGACGACTAGTATACATAAAATAGAAGTCAAACAAGCCATCATATTGATCCACATAGATTAAATTATCTCGACCGTAAATTATAAATATTAACGGCTAAGATTTAAAAGATGTAGCGCTACATATTTTTTTTACAAAGATACAGTTTGACACGTCATGTTGTATAGGACATGTCTTTGGTTGAAAGCATATTAGCCTTTTTCTATTAAAAAATTCAGACCGTGATCCAACTAAGGAAAGTCCAATCTGTAGCACAGATACGTGGAACATACACATGTCTTTGGTTCAACTCATATGAGCCAGACCGTGATCCAACTAAGGAAGCTCCAATCTATAGCACATGGACACGGAACATACACAAAGGTTGTATTCGAATTCCTGTGAGAACACGCACATGCAAGCTGAGAAGATACGTTCTTGAGAAGATACGTTCTCACAAAGAAATACTGAGAAGGATACGGACTACACAATCGCTGGCCTAATCTCTACCTACCTAATAATTTCACACGAAGTTTCAAGAAAAATAATTCATGCCTGTACTTTCTTTGCATTCCGATGAAACCCTAGCCGCTCCTCTTAGCGGCTCCTTGCTGCCGAGAAGACTTCCAATGACTCTGCCGACTTAGATGGCCGCCGCCACTGCTGTATGTTGCGGATAAATGCCATGGCGTCCAATCTATCGCAGTCTTGCCATCGCTATCACCATAGCCATCTCAACAGCAGCGCAGACGCAATACACAGATGTTCATCAACTCTTGATATCGTGCGACGTAGATGAATGTGTTGCTTCGCCTAGATGCAGGCGCGCAGGTAGAAAATCCCGCCACAGCACATCGTGCCACAGGAGAAGAAAAGTTTACCACGGGATCCATACAACCATGATTTTCCTAGCAGATAAGAAAAAGGGGTTGATTTAGATTGCCGATGGCGGCATGCCCAAGTCCTCTTCCCACCTACTGCTTCCTTGGTGCTTCCACCACTGCGAACAGACCCTCAAGGAAGATGCCGTGACTGATTGCATGTACTGCTGGCTTCACATGGTCGCGTCGAACACCATAATCTCTTCTCCGCTCCCAAGGCCCTCATGGAAGCAAGAAAAGTACTAGCGAAGAAAACAACTTCTGCTCCCGAAGGGAAAGATAGCACGTCATTGATATGGCCGGCCTGCAAGAGTTGATGGCGGCTTTTACGGATAATTTTGATAAGTAAGGATGTGTGGTGGTGGTAGCACATCACCGTGTTGCTGCAAAAAGATAGCTCTCCTTATGCTTTGATCGTTGTGCAACCAATCCAGTTGATTATAGTCGTATTCTGCACTATAAAGGAGATCAATGCAATCTGCTCTCACAATGAAATAGGACAAAGAATCTCCTGCAGTCATCTACGAGGTAAGCATGCTGGCCTTGGTTTATTTTTTTGTATTGCTATTTTTACGCATAGGTAAAATGATTTCGTACAAGATCCAAAATTAATTTGCTTACCCATATGAATCTGGTGTTATTTTGTTTGTTAGGTTGTATGTCAGATACAAATTCTTTTTGACCTGTATGGAGTTCAGTTTTTATTCGGTAGGAACCTACTATCAGTCCACGCATGAAAAGTGCATTTAATTTCTTGGTATTTCTATTTGCATTATTTACCTCGAACTTAGTTCAGTAATAATATTTGTTTAATTTGGGTTGGAAGGCACTGTGCGAAAAGTAAAAGTAATTTGGGATGACAGTGACTTGAAATTTATACTGTTACGTATAGGAAACCATTCCAAGATGATTTTTTATAGAGTTGTGTAGACACAAAGCAAAAAAAATGGTGATATGTAAGGAGACATGTAGCTAAGATACTTGAAATTCTGTCCAAAAGCTCAATATATATGTATGCGGTAATATAATTAGTACTATATATTTTGATCGATTGAAGTTCTTCTAAATAGACTACATCTATTTATTTTGATAGCCTATCTCCTGTCGCATGTGCATTTTTTCCTTATATAACACTATGAGAGTTGCATACGTACAGAGGCCGAGGGTATTCACAACAGCAGCAGGCGCACCAGATGCCTAGAGAATCCAGCCTACTAGCGAGAGCAGCATACACGTCCAGGTGCCTGTCAACCTAGCATATCCAGCATTCTCTCGAGAGCAGCATACACATTAGGATAGCAAATTGAAGTCTGAACAATACAAGTATTCACCTTCACCTGAAGAAAAACTCTCTCTTTATCTTTGTCCAAGATAATCAATGGTTCATGTTGCTTTGCAGATCAACCATGCCATGTGGCAGCCTCAGCAATCACGTCTTCAAGTTGTGCATGACAGAGAAGTCGTAGATCATCCAGACGCTTGGTAGGTGTGGCTTCCCAACAAGTGCAGACCCATGCATGAAACGGTGTACAACATCAAGTAGTCATTGAGTGGATCTATATATGACACATCACCTGCAACTGCCTAGCATAAAGTCTCTAATGACCCCAAGTGAAAATTGTGATATCGCCCATACGAAGCTGATGAATACACATGGGCATCCTGAGTTTATGAGAAGGTTTACAACCAATGTTTTAAATAGCGGGCTATGGCATTTAGCGGCGACCCTTAAAAACAGCTATAACTCGGCTATAGCAGAGCTATAGCGGCAACACCCTCAAACAGCTATAGCGGAGCTATAGCGGGGCTATAGCCGGCTATTTAAAACTATGTTTACAACAAGAATGCATGAAACTATCGATCTAGCGGGTAGGGGGCAAGGTCTATGATAAATTGGTACCGCGACATTGCGAGCAAGGATGATGTCAAAAGGCCACGAGATGGGGATCTTGAATCTAATATATCAGTTTATTTTTTAGACTACTATACATGCATCAGTTAGGACCCAAGAGGTTCATAAGAAAAAGCTATGTCTATGCCAAGCAATGAAAAACTACACAAACCAAGGTACATAAGTACGAGGTAAAGATTAAAGTTTTTTTAATATGAGTACATCACATACTTTTAAGTAGAATGCAAGCTTCCCGCAAAATGAATGATATGCAACATTACTTCTCAAAGCCACGACTTTGAAGGTATTTGTGCTCTAAGTTGCACTCTCATTATTTTGATTAAACTGCATTATAAAGGGACACAATTATGAAATTTGGCAAGTAAAATTAAATATGCATTCCCAACATGTAATCCTTCTATTTATCTTTACCCTGCATATAAGCTTTGTCATAAGTCAATCTTTGTAGAGCAGGACCAGGTTTATGAGGAAAATAAAAACATTCATAATACCAAATCAATATCATTAGATCAATCATGAATTCAGTTTTAATACTGTATAGCTTTAATATTGTGAATCACTTTTGACAACACACATATGTCAGTAATACTAAATTAAGTTGTAGAGTATGACAATGGATTTCATGATACACCTAATGGCATTGAGTTGGTATATTGTGAATGACTATCTATTGAAGGAGAACCAGTGTTAATGTAACATCCCTCGGGGTCAATTGTATCAAAACTTCAATGTCCATAGGTTACTTAAAAGTGAAATTTTCACTAAAAGGACAACCGTACCGTAGGTATGCACAGTACAAATAACACTCTTGGATGTTACAATAGTTGGTACTGAAGGAGAAGTATTAAACCAGGAACAATCAAAAGGTATGTTGCACATATGAAAATACCATAGAAGACATGAATTGCAGCAGATAGTTATAACAGACTAATACCAATGTTCAAGTGGGCATATTATACTATAGAAAAAATCACTTAGCAATAAATCATATAAATTTAGCAAAAGATACAAGTTAACACAAAACTATAGTTAAGAATAACAAAATAACAAGTTATGCCAGAGAGAAATTAACTTTACTGTTTATGGACAAGTGATTGCAAGATGTGTAAAGGAAGAGAAAACAAACTATAAGTACTTGCCAGCTCTGTCGATTTAATCCTTGGCAAAATGTGATCAAAATAACTATAAAACGATGAATAAGAAATTGGTTGAGGATTCTATAAGAGACTGGTGTATATTAGTAAGTTATGATTTAGCCTGGCAGGCTACAGACCTCCGATTTTCATTGTGACACACCAAAGTCAATACCAAAACAAGTTCAGGATGATTCGAGTTTGATACACCATTATCTCAAATTTAGAATGTCTATCTCATAACTACAACAACACGTAAATGTGAACATAGTAAATATGTAAAAACATGCAAGATAAAAACATAAAAAATCTAGCCGCGCAAATGCGCGGGCCACCCTGCTAGTTTCTCAGAATATTTGGAGCTGTCAAAATATTTATAGCTATGTTTTGGAGCCCCAATCAAATACAATATGTATTGAGGTAAAATCCAAGATGGCTAGGAAAAATGTGCATCACCTCTGGTTGCTGTTTCCAGCATCTACAAAAATCATGAACATTTTTCTAAGACCATTTTGGGTTCTTGGAATTTATTTTGATTGAACCTATTTGAAATCCATTTGTTGCTAGGGTTTGATCATCCCCATTTCCAGTTTCTGAGAAATTTAAACATGATGCAAGATGATGATGCAATGACCAGCAAGGCCAAAGCTTGGGCTATGACATCGTCAGCGTCTTCATTTAACTTTTCAAGCATAATTATGTATCTTTGATTCACAACTACCTCACCATCAATCCGTGCGTCGTCATCGTTTGGGTCCAGGTCAACATAACCCAAGTCATCATCGTCCTTGTTTCGTACCATGTCACCATGTTGCTCTTGAAAGAACACTCCCTCGTATGTCATGGGATTTATGTTGTAGTAATCATCATCGTTCGGGTCCGGTAGCTTACCATGTGGCGACACCTTAAACACAACTTCCCAACCCTTTAGGTACTCTTTCTGGCATGGGTAAGGCAGATAATATACTTGTGAGGCCTGGGTAGCGGCGATAAAGAGATCAGCTCCGGCATAGACGGTTGATGGTTTAACTTCAACTAAACCAACAGAATGCATATGTCTCAGACCCTTTTTGGGGTCGAACCATCGGCATTTGAACACAGTGAGACTTAGGTGTTCGCGGCCACGTTTGAATGTAAGCTTATATATTTTTGCTACCCTTTCATAGTAATCTACTTTATTATCTCCTTCGGTGAAGACTCTAGTATTTATAGTTTTTGGGATCAGGCCGACTGTTCTGGTGCTCCTTTGTATGGAAGCGATACCCATTCACATCATAATTTTCACATGTCATGACCTGATTGTTAAAACCCATGGAAACCCATCTCAATTCTTCATCCACTGATGTGTTCGGATCTTTTCTCTACAAGTTCAATTGAAATTATAGGGTGCATGAGTTTAATTGGAATTGTAGGGTAAACTGGGTAATAGGGAAGTGTGAAAATTTACTCAGGATATTCAGGCCCCGGAATTATAAGTGACAGGAACATGGTCTTGCGTTGCATTATGGCGTCAGGAGGGAGATTGAGCGGAATAACAAACACGGGCCAGCAGCTGTATGGATTAGATGACATACCATACGGATTGAATCCATCACCTAATATAGCAATTCTGACATTCCCAGCCTCGGCTGCTTCCTCTGGGTATTCTATATCGAGTGACTTCCATGCTTCACCTTCTGATGGATGTACAATTTTATTTGGATTGTACATTTTCCCTTCCTTGTGGCACTTCATCATTTTGGCAGACTCCTCAGTGATGAAAAGGCACTGCAGTATTTTTATAAAATCAAGATACCGAGGAACCTTCACAGGGATTTTTAGTTGCTACTTCTGACCCTGCTCATCGACCGCCTCAATATACCGAGAGGAACCGCCCTTCCTACAGTAGTTGTCATTTGCATACTCATGCCTAAACAAAAGGCAATTCTTTGGACAAACATGTATTTTCTCATAATCCATGGAGAGCGCCTTCATGATTTTATTCGTAGCGTACATGGTTTTCGGCAGTTCATGGCCCTCAGGGAGGCTGTTAGCCCATACTCCCAGAAATGCTTCGAAGCAACCTCGGCTATAGCCGTACTCGGCCTTGACTGCTATCAGTTGCGAGATGGCATCCAGCACAGAGAGCTTGGCACCTTCATAAAGAGGTTTCTTTGATGAGGCCAAGATATCCAGAAAGGCCTTTGCGGTTTCCTCTGGCTCCTCCGGTTCATTCGCTGAATGTGACGGAGGTGTCGGCTGTGTAGCAAAGACATCATCTAGCATGTCTCTAACCCCATCGTCCTCATAACCAGCGATGCGTTGTCATATCACCTTGATACGTCTCCAACATATCTACTTTTCCAAACACTTTTGCCCTTGTTTTGGACTCTAACTTGCATGATTTGAATGGAACTAACCCGGACTGACGCTGTTTTCAGCAGAATTGCCATGTTGTTATTTTTGTGCAGAATTAAAAGTTCTCGGAATGATCTGAAACTTCATGGAGAATATTTTCGGAATAAATAAAAAATATTGGCGAAAGAATCAACCTCCAGGGGCCCACACCCTGCCCACGAGGGTGGAGGGCGCCCCCTAGGGCGCGCCCCTGCCTCGTGGGCCCCTGAGGCTCCACCGACCTCAACTCCAACTCCATATATTCATGTTCGGGGAGAAAAAAATCAGAGAGAAGGATTCATCATGTTTTACGATACGGATCCGCCGCCAAGCCCTACTCTCTCTCGGGAGGGCTGATCTGGAGTCCGTTCGAGGCTTCGGAGAGGGGATCTGTCGTCGTCGTCACCATCAACCTTCCTCCATCACCAATTTCATGATGCTCACCGCCGTGCGTGAGTAATTCCATCGTAGGCTTGCTATACGGTTATGGGTTGGATGATTTATCAAGTAATCGAGTTAGTTTTGTTAGGGTTTGATCCCTGGTATCCATTATGTTCTAAGATTGATGTTGCTATGACTTTGCTATGCTTAATGCTTGTCATTAGGGCCCGAGTGCCATGATTTCAGATCTGAACCTATTTTGTTTTCATGAATATATGTGAGTTCTTGATCCTATTTTGCAAGTCAAAAGTCACCTACTATGTGTTATGATCCGGCAACCCCGAAGTGACAATAATCGGGACCACTCCCGGTGATGACCGTAGTTTGGGGAGTTCATGTATTCACTAAGTGTTAATGCTTTGGTCCGGTACTCTATTAAAAGGAGGCCTTAATATCCCTTAGTTTCCAATAGGACCCCGCTGCCACGGGAGGGTAGGACAAAAGATGTCATGCAAGTTCTTTTCCATAAGCACGTATGACTATATTCGGAATACATGCCTACATTACATTGATGAACTGGAGCTAGTTCTGTGTCACCCTATGTTATAACTGTTGCATGAGGAATCGCATCCGACATAATTATCCATCACTGATCCATTGCCTACGAGCTTTTCACATATTGATCCTTGCTTAGTTACTTTACCGTTGCCATTGTTACAATTACTAGAAAACTGCTACTATTACGTTTGCCACCGTTACCATTACTCCCATACTACTTTGCTACTAAATACTTTGCTGCACATATTAAGTCTTCCAGGTGCGGTTGAATTGACAACTCAGCTGCTAATTTGAGAATATTCTTTGGCTCCCCTTGTGTCGAATCAATAAATTTGGGTTGAATACTCTTCCCTCGAAAACTATTGCGATCCCCTATACTTGTGGGTTATCAAGACTATTTTCTGGCACCGTAGCCAGGGAGCATAACTCTATTCTTTGAGTCACTTGGGATTTATACCTGTTGATCACAATGAGGAACATGAAAGATGAAAAAACCAATATTTATCCCTCAACTACGAGGGGAGGTAAGGAACTGCCATCTAGCTCTGCACTTGATTCACCTTCTGTTTTAAGTAAATTTGCGACACCTACTCCTGCTATTGATTCTGATAGGTCACATGTTATTGATGATGCCACTTCTGCTTTGCATGATACTTATGATGAAACTACTTCTATGCTTGCTACTACTGTGCCATTAGGTGAATTTCTTGATGAACAACTTGCTAGGGTTAGAGAGAATGAAATTATTGAAACTGATAATATTGATGAAAGTGATGATGAAGATTCTCCTCCTAGATATGAATTTTCTGATGTTCCTGAGGGTTATGTTATGAATGAAGAAACTGCTAGAGATCTTTTTCCTTGCAAAGATAGATATGATCTTAAGAAACTGTTAGCCAAGCTGAAAGAAAAATCTTTGAATGCTAGTGTCGGTGTCAAAACCGGCAGATCTCGGGTAGGGGGTCCCGAACTGTGCGTCTAAGGCAGATGGTAACAGGAGGCAGGGGACACGATGTTTTACCCAGGTTCGGGCCCTCTTGATGGAGGTAAAACCCTACGTCCTGCTTGATTTATTCTTGATAATATGAGTAGTACGAGAGTTGATCTACCACGAGATCGGAGAGGCTAAACCCTAGAAGCTAGCCTATGGTATGATTGTATGTTGTCCTACGGACTAAAACCCTCCGGTTTATATAGACACCGGAGGGGCTAGGGTTACACAAGGTCGGTAACAAAGGAGGTGATATACATATCCGTATTGCCTAGCTTGCCTTCCACGCCAAGGCCATCCGGACACGAGACGAAGTCTTC
This sequence comes from Triticum urartu, assembly GCF_003073215.2. Lineage (NCBI taxonomy): Eukaryota > Viridiplantae > Streptophyta > Magnoliopsida > Poales > Poaceae > Triticum > Triticum urartu. Next base: position 679,109,216 of record NC_053028.1, read on the forward strand.
AATCTTGTATCTTCATAGCCCAACAGTCCGGCCAAAGGATATAATCCGTCTGTCCGGAGATCCCTTAATCCAGGACTCCCTCAGTAGCCCCTGAACTAGGCTTCAATGACGATGAGTCCAGCACGCAGTGTTGTCTTCGGCATTGCAAGGCAGGTTCCTCCTCCGAATACACCATGGAAAAATTTGAATACAAGGATAGTGTCTGATCCTGCAAAATAAGTTCCACATACCACCGTAGAGGGAATAATATTTACACAAATATAATCTGCTGACGCACCCCGTAGTGTGACATCACGCCACAGCCAGGTCTTTATTCGAATCATTTTTCATAACCTATCTCAGCGTGTTTCGCGAGGCGGTTTTCTTGGCATGTCTCGTCGAAGCAGAGATCATGTCCCCTTATTGCGGGATTCCCATCAATACGGACGTGGGTAACCCAACCGCGCCATCAATTACGGCGCTTGGGGGATAAGCGAGTTTTACCAGGCTAGTGGGGGCGCATAGTTTCGTCCGCCCTTATAAAGGGATAAGGTTTTACCTTTTTCTACCCACGCCTTCTTCCTCCTTGCTCATCCATTCTCGCGCACTCGAGCTCCAACGCCCAAGTCCGCATCCTTCTCCTCAACTCTCTCCAAACATTTCCGGAGCGAGAGGCAAGTGGATGGTCTCCTCCGTCACGGAGGGACACATCAAAAAGCTACGTGGAGCCGGATACTTAGCCGTGGATATCGCGCACCGGCTGCCAGCCGCAGGGAAGGCCGTCCCTACCCCGGAACCTCACGAAAGGGTGGTTTTCCTCCCCCACTTCGTCCGCGGACTGGGGTTTCCCCTCCATCCATTCGTCCGCGGCCTCATGTTCTATTATGGGCTGGACTTTCATGATCTGGCCCCAACTTTCATCCTCAACATCTCGGCGTTCATCGTCATGTGTGAGGCTTTCCTCCGCATCCGGCCCCACTTCAGCCTGTGGCTGAAGACCTTCAATATCAAGCCGAAGGTGGTGGGCGGCCAACAAGCGGAATGTGGCGGAGCCATGGTGGGAAAAATTCCCAACGTTATATGGTTCGAGGGCTCCTTCGTGGAGACCATAAAGGGGTGGCAATCGGGGTGGTTCTACATCACCGAGCCGTGTGACACCAACTGGGTGGTGGCCCCCGAGTTTCGATCCGGATTCCCCACGCGGCTCACTTCCTGGAAGGATAAGGGCCTGTCCTGGGGTTCATCATTGGAGCTGGACGGACTCCAGAAGTGTATCCGGAATATGATAAGCAAGAAGCTTAAGCTTGTCAACATAGTCCAGGTCATGCTCTTCCTCCGGATCCTCCCGTGTCAACAACGGGATTTTAACTTATGGGAGTTCGACCCAGCCCAGCACCAGACTCTAAGCGAGCTCTTCGACACGACGCACAAGGATGTCTGGAGGGTGTTATTCAAGGGTGCCGAGGTCCCTCCTTCTCTTACAGAGGACCGCGGGTTAAGCGCGAAGCGCCCTGCGAATTCGGTAAGTTCTGTACATCTGGTAGGATATTTATTTCCCATAGCTTAACCATGTGCGGGGTCTGAGCTCCCATGCCTTTGACAGGACTGGGTGGAGACATCGGAGCAGATTAACTGTCCGGCCCCTCTACCCGAAGACGCTGCGGACGCTCTCCTAACGGAGATGCTGACTCCGGCTCCTTATGAGGTACCGGAGAAGACCAAGAAGAACGCCAAGGGAACCCGAAAGAGTTCCCGGCACCAGGTTGTATCGGACTCATCGTCCGATAATTCCGCGACGCACTCCTCCCATGAAAACGAGGAGGAGGAAGATTAAGATTCTCCCCCTCCAGCCGAGGGAGACAAGGAAAGGAAGGTCGCCCCAACCGGGGAGGCCGAAGGGTCCAAGAAGGGAAGGACTCTCCTTCCGGACTGCTCCACCACCGCCGCCGACGGCGAAGACGAGTGGCTGCTCAGGGCCAAGCCCCTGGCGAAGTCGTAAGTATTCGGATACCAGAGTAACTCATAGCATACCTTTGTCGCACTGCTTCTCCTAACGTCGAACATGATTATGCAGTCCGCCCCAAGCCCGTATTGATGTATCATCGTCGGACGGTTCCTTGGACTCGTCGGACATGAATAGTGATACACTTCCAATCGCCTCCTCCCCTTGCCCTACGGACAATGTCGAGGTATTGTCTCAAGGGGCACCGAGCTGGGGGGAGACAGTCCCGGAGGCGCCTCAAGGTGACCTTCTGGACTCCAGGAGCAAAGGGAGCAAGGCTCCCGGGGGCTCCAAGTTCGGCTCTCAGCCGAACACGGCGCCGGAACCCCTAGTGGTTCCGGATTCGGACAGGCGGCCCCCTTCCAAAAGGGGCAAGACGCCCGTGCCGGTGACCTCTGTTCATCCAAAGGCACCGGACAACCTGCTGGGAGTGCTTCGTGGCGCTTCCATCGATGAAGAGCACCGCACTATTATGAGTGCGGTAATCAAGAAGGTTCAGTCCGCCAAGAGCGGACTGACCGAAGCCTGTGCCAGCCTTCTAACAGGCTTTGAGGTAAGTATTTAAAATATAGGAAAAATATTACTGCATAGACAGTAGCCCCTGATGCTCTGTTTGGTGTTCACAAAGAAAAGCCGAATAGAGGATCAAATGATATCTGCAGGAGTCTAATATAAGTATGTCTATATGCGTATGCAGGCTTCGCTGCTGACCTCTGCCACACTGACTGCGGAGGTCGCTGCACTGAAGCAGGACCTCGAGGGGTCCGAAAAAAGCTCGGCCTTGCCAAGAGGAAGCTTGAGGAGGACGAAAGTAAGTATATATATATATATACAAAAAAGATGCAATTGCGAAATGACAGGATCATCATGAATTTGCTAGGGGCCACGACTGAAGTGGCGACCCTGAAGCAAGCGCTGTCCGAGGACGAAAACAAAGCGGCCCAAGAGCACACTGAGCGGGAAAAGCAAGAGGCACGGGTGGGCAAGGTGCAGCAAGAGCTCCAGGCTCTCGTGACGAAGCATGATGCTTTGGAGCTTGACTCGAAGACGCGAGAGTCTGAGCTTGCCGCGGCCCTCGAGAGCGCAAAAAATGCCAAGGCTGAAGCCCAAACAGACCTCTAGGAGATTGAGGCGATGAGGAAGATAGCGGCGGGTAAGGCATTGAATATGCAAAGCAAGCATGTGCAAGTAAATTACTTGTTACTTACTCGACTCCGGAGCTCTCCAGGAGCATTCGCAGATTTGCCCCGCAGCGTGTCGGATGCCGCGGAATATTACCAGGCCGAGGAGGGAAGCTCGACAGAGAAGTTGTTATGATCTCAGTATACTGGGACCGAACACCCGATGCCTGTGAGCGACCAGCTGAAGCAACTGGTCGAGCTGCACAAGGCGGCCGAACAGGCCATGAAGGGCTTTATAGTCCGGATGTGGCCCGACAACTCCCTTCCCAACAGCTACTTCGGCCTGGTGAGGCGGCTTGTGGATGCCTGCCCACGGCTGGAAGTCATCAAGCGGTCCGTCTGCGTCAAAGGTGCACGCCGGGCTTTTGCATGTGCAAAGGTGCACTGGGCCAAGATGGACGCCGAGAAGCTGGTGAAGGAGGGGCCGCCGCAGGGTAAGGAGCATCGCCACCCCGAGATGTATTATGAGGGTTTCCTGAAGGGTGCCCGTCTTGTAGCAGACGAGTGTGCGAAAGATGTAATATTTGAATGAACTTGCTTAGGTGATCCTGTATTATGAAAACTTGTTCATATGCGCTATGCAACGCTTATTTGAATTTAAAATATTACCTTCTATTCGGCTGTTTATCAAATCTGAGAGATGGCTAGCCGTCGGCTTCTGCCCCCATGCCACGAGTGCTGGGGTGTTCGGGATAAACCTGAGCACTCTTTTTCCCATTTTTGGGTCCTTTGAGGGAGGTGCTCAGCACAACGAACAAGGCAATCGGACTATAATGCTTTATCACTCTCACTTAACCATAGAATTCTATAATTTTAAATTTTGGCGAAGCCCCTAGTATTCGGAAGGCCGAATTCGGGGCGCTATACACGCCTTAAGCCGGACAACGCCGACTCCTCGCTCTAAGCGGCATTTGTCTTTAAGGACTCGGAACCTCTCGAACAGCGACCAGCTCTCGCCTTATCATGACAGTCAGTTTTAGCTTTCTCTACTGAGGTGCTTAGCCTATCTGAACCGGGGCACAATCGCAGTAGTTCTCCCAGTGCTACCTTAGCCGATATAGTGGAACGTAAGGTACCAAAACATGGGAGCCGGGCAAACCCAACTATTGACCCAAGACATGATTCGGAGTTGATGCATATAATGATATAAGTTCGGGGTGCCGCACTGTCGAAAGTGTTCGGACTTCTCACGCCGTATTATGGGGTATGCTTAAGCCCCTAGCGTACTGGCCGTACCAGAGTGTACGGGTGCTAGATGTCATGAATAAACATATATATATATATATATAAAGAAGAATATGGAATGCGATAATAGTCTATCTATATCTATATCTATCTATCTATCTATCTATACCTATACTAATTCTAGACTTCCAAAAAATTCCCACGTTAATCAGAAAATAGGAATCGTTAATCTGGTGGGACCAAGTTATTACGGTTCAGATTATCCGATATGATATCCCATTTTATAAGTTAGTTCTATTCTACAAAAAGAATTATTTACTTTTTTTGCGGTTCAAAAAGAAATATTTACTTGAAAGGTCCACGTACGCTTCTCAAATTTGTGACAAAAAGAGATTGAATCCTAACTGCATTTCCATGTGATACTCCACAAATCCCTCCTAAGTGCCATCTCATTACCATATATTCCACGGATCCCTCCTTCCTATTCTCTCTCTCTCCTTCACATGGAAATGATCGATCCTTCCTAACAAATACTCATCCCTGCACGATCTCCTATTCTCTCTCTCTACTTCAGAAGGAAAGGATCGAGCCTTCCTAAAAAATACCCATCCCTGCACAATCCGAGTTACGACTCCATGGCATGGCCGTTAGACCGATCGACCAAAATACCCATCCTTGCATAATCCGAGTTACGACTCCATGGCATGGTCAGATCGATCGATCGTGGCTGCGGCCACGCCAAATTTTTTTTTACTTGAAAGGTCCACGTACGCTTCTCAAATTTGTGACAAAAAGAGATTGAATCCTAACTGCATCTCCATGTGATACTCCACAAATCCCTCCTAACTGCCATCTCATTACCATATATTCCACGGATCCCTCCTTCCTATTCTCTCTCTCTCCTTCAGATGGAAAGGATCGATCCTTCCTAACAAATACTCATCCCTGCACGATCTCCTATTCTCTCTCTCTCTCCTTCAGAAGGAAAGGATCGAGCCTTCCTAAAAAATACCCATCCCTGCACAATCCGAGTTACGACTCCATGGCATGGTCGTCAGACCGATCGACCAAAATACCCATCCCTGCACAATCCGAGTTACGACTCCATGGCATGGTCAGATCGATCGATCGTGCCTGCGGCCACGCCACCTATGTCCACATGCGAGGCTGCGAAATCAAAAGATTTGGCAAAGAAGAACGGAGGTCACAGGAGACGGAGGCAGCGCCGCAGCAGTATCTGCGATCTTCCTATTAATCTCTGCACAATCTAAGTTAGTTACGACTCCATGGCATGGTCAGATCGATCGATCGTGGCTGCGGCCACGCCGCCTATGTCCACATGCGAGGCTGCGAAATCAAAAGATTTGGCGAAGAAGAACGGAGGTCACAGGAGACGGAGGCAGCGCCGCAGCAGTATCTGCGATCTTCCTATTAATCTCTGCACAATCTAAGTTACAACTCCATGGCATGGTGGACCGATCGACCGTGGCTGCCGCCGCACCGCCTATGTTCCCATGCGAGGCCGCGAGGTCAAAATATTTGGTGAAGAAGAACAGAGGTCAGAGGAGATGGATGGAGGCAGCGACATCTGTGATCTGCAGAGGGCAGTGGCAATGGAGGAACCGTGGAAAAGTGAGAGTGGAGAGAAGGAACACTCTGCCCTCGAAGAGTAATTGCTGCCTAGATCGATCCAGATTGCACTATTAGTCACGGGTCGTCACCTGGTGTAGATCGGCAGAAGTTGCTGCCCCTAGAGAACTAAAAACATACTGGTAAATCTGGTATAGATGTGTGTTATATATAGGAACGATTTTTTATAATCATATTTGCCGGTTGGTAGTAAACTGTTGAAATCTACATGGTTGATATGTGTGGTTAGTGTGTTCTTTCAAGCAGAGAAACACCATATTGGTTGGAAGAAGAAATTAGAAACCCAGTTTTACACATGCAGTAAGCTATCTATAATGTTCATTGTACAGTACTGGTAATTCTAGGCTGCTAGCTAGGAAAGCGAGGATGATATCAATTCATCTACGGCCTGCACTCTGGGTCGGCCTCATGGCCTCTTCTAGGCGCAGACGAGCAATCTGCAGAGTGGTCTTCTGCCAATACGGCGGTCAAACTGACGTACATGCACATCAATCCACAACTGCATATTTTGTTTAGTGTTTCTGAAAGGTAAAACTTCTCTATGTTTGACCAACTTTGAGGGGAAATTTAACTATGTGCATACAATGGCTATTACCAGGGACAATCCTCTATCAAATCCATGGTCTACCTAACCTAATCTCTTTGACTTCCATTTTATGACAAAGCTGCGATCTAACAACGGTGATGGTTCATGCAGGGTAGGGTTAGGTGAACCGATGGTGTTCTAAAGTAGTGATGCTTGTCGGGTGGTAGGTGCGACATATGCCAACGGGTGGCTTATCATTGTGGGAGCCAGTAAGACATCGCCGGTGCCTGGAAACGGGATGAGGCGAAGACATGCACGCCGGCGGATCTTACCCAGCTTCGGGGCTCTCCGTGGAGATAACACCCCTACTGCTGCTCTGCGGGGTCTCCGCATGATCACTAGATGGACAAGTAGCTACACAATGCTCCTTGAGCTGTTTGGTGGGGGAGGAAGAAGGGCACGGCTGGCTTGCTCTTCCTCCTTGTGTGGTATCTAAAACTAGTTGGGGGTCAAACCCTTTGCATGGGCGCCCCGAGGGGTTTATATAGGCCTACCCCCCGGGGGTACAATGGTAATATGACTGGGCGCGGGGCCCAGCCGTCTGTGATAGCGCTCGCCGGCTTCTGGGCCGGCCGCTGGGGCCCGCCGACTGGTGGGACCCGCCGGCTGCCGGCTCCTCGGTCGACAGGCAGGCCCCACTGTCCAGGACCTGGTCGGCGGCTGGTTACTGTGGCTCTATCTTGGTGACGTGGGCTTCGTCATGGTAGGCGTGGCTACAGTACCGCCGCCCAGCGGGCGATTGCTGTAGCCTCACCGCGTCTTGTCTCCTTAATGGGGCGTCTCCTTCGAGGAAGGCGGCAAGCCGGCTGCGGGGAGCCGGCTCTGTCTTGGGCCAACTGGGGGAGGCGTGGCCGCCTTCGGGTGTCTCTCTGTCCAAAGGGGCCCACCGCCCGTGGGCCGTACTGGCCACCCATCGTGGATGGTGTCAGGGTCAACATGGCAACAGTGTTGCGCCGGACGGGTCATGGACACCCGTACGGCGCACTGTGCCGATCGTGCTCCGGGATTTGGGGGTGGCAGGCTTCACTGTAGCCACGCCCCGTCACATCGCCGCTAGGTGGATGCAAACTTTGAGGGTACGGTCTCGACCACTTTATGGGAGCCGGCTTCTTGGAGTCGGCCTTCTCGCGGCCGGCTTCTCGAAGCCGGCCCTCTCAGGGCTTCCTTCGCGAGGGCCAAAGTCGGGCCGCCTTCCGAAAGCCGGCCTGGGTGACAGCCAGCAAGGGGAAAGCGGCCCCACGTCTTGGATTCTTGAGAGCCAGACGGGCTCGTAATTTTTTCAGAAGGGCCGGGGGAAGCCGGCTAGGCTACCCATGGCTATTTACTCTGACAGTAGTCCCCGAAGCTGACAAAGGGACGAGAAGCTTGGTCAGCTTCCTACCCTGAGGAGCCGGCTTTGCTGGTGTATGCCGATTTCGGGGAGCTCTGTGTCTTGCAGGTGGGAAAGTGGTCGACCCGCATGCTGACCGCGGGCCCTTCCGCGGGCCACGTGGCAGCGAGACCCTGCCAGTGCACGCGCGTGACGGGACGCCGCCGCAGGCCCGGGCCCGCCACTCCTAGGCCTCGGCCCGAGCGCTGATCTTCTGCGGCCTAGGTGGACCGCTCGCCTTCCCGTGGCGATTTTATTTCGCCATTAGGGAGCAATAAACGCGGGACGTGGGGGAGTGGGCACGATCGATCCCCACGTTTCCCCACGCCGCGCCTCCTCGGCTCCGCCACACGAGCCTATAAGTAGGGGGAGGAGGGGGAGAGACAGAGGTTCGCACGCTCTCTCTCACTCCGCCCCTCCTCGTCCTCCTTTCTTCCTCTCGTTGCCGCCACAGCTTCCCGTCTCAGCGCCGCCGCGCTGCCACATCGTCTTGCTCCCATGGCGCTGTCAAGCTCGTGGGATGGCTCCAACGTCCATGAGGACCATGTTGTGTTCCTCCGCCAGACTCGGCGCCTGCCCGACGCCAACCTCGTGCGGGTCCGCCTGGCGCCGGAGACGGAGATCTCGCCGGCACCGGAGGAGGGCGAGCGGGTCGTCTTCCGCTCGCACTTCCTACGCGGCTTCGGCCTTCCGGCGAGCGGGTTCCTGCGCTCCTTCCTCGAGTTCTACAATCTTCAGCCGCATCACCTCACGCCCAACGCTGTGATGCTGCTGTCGGCCTTCGTCTCCCTCTGCGAAGGTTTCTTGGGGGTGCTCCCCACGCTGGAGCTCTGGGGGAATTCTTCCAGAGCAAACTCGGCACCGTCGTCGCAGGCGTGCCCGCCCCCTGCGGGGCCTACATCGCCATGAGGAGGTCGGGCGAGAGCAACCCGTTCCCGTCCATCCCCCTGATCCAGTCGGTGAAGATCTAGCAGAAGTCATACTTCTACGTGAAGAACGTCGCCCAGCAAGGAGACCACGTCAACTTGCCGGCTTACATAGCCGGCCCGCCGGCTGGGAGGCAACCCTCATGGAGTTTCCGGTCCAGGTCGCTGTCTCAGGCCGGGAACGCAGCCGTCTCCCGGCTTCGGGTGATGATCCAGTCGGAAGGCCTGACCGGGGCCGACTTGGTGGCCGCCTTCGTGGAGCACCGGCTACTTCCTCTCCAAAGCCGGCCCCACATGATGTGTCAGATGAGCGGCCGCTTCGACCCAAGCCGGCTGAGCACCAGGGAGATGCCTCATGCGGAGGTGTCGTGCATGGTGAATTATATCTCTAATTGCAAGCTCACCGAGGACTGACGATACGGCAAGGCGCCGTATTCTCGCGCCAACCCTCCGCCCGTGGTAAGCTTTCCTCTCTTTCTTCTTTTTGTTGGTAGTCGGCTTCATGATGGCCGGCTTCTGATCAGTCGGTTCTTCTTAGCAGAACCCCCTTCTTCCGCCGACGACCGGGGCAGCAGGGATAGAGCACCAGTACGTCCCCGACCGCATGGTGGACGACGTCGATGACCCGGATTTGGGAGCGGCCGCCATGGAAGACGCCGTCGTGGGGGACAACGCCGAGCCCGGAGGCACATGGCTTACTGCCGGTTTCGAGGACTGGCCGGACGATGCCGAAGTCGAAGTCGCCCCGCGTCACCAGCCGGCGCCCGACCATCAAGGAGCGGGCTCGTCCACCGCGCCGGCTGTCAGCAGCGGCGCACAGAAGCGCCGGGCCGCGTAAATCCTCTTTGGCAGCCGGCCGAAGAAGTCCAAAGCCTCCACCGCGGCGACCAAACGAGATGAGGCGGCCGCGAAAGCAGCCCGCTTCCGCAAGGCGGTGAAGCAGCCTCAGGAGGTCTCAGCGTAAGTCGTCGATTGCTTGGACGCATGCTTTTCATTGTTCTGTTCTGTTGAACATTCTTCCTAACCTTTCCCCGCTCGCTGGACAGGGCGCCGCTTTCCCTTGAGCGGGGTCCGGGCGGCTCCGTAGTTGGGCCGACTGGAGGGTCTTCGGGCTCCCGCCGCGTGGACCCCCGCGCCGACCTCAGGGAGGCCACGGAGCGGAACGCCCGTGAGGCGCGGGAGGAGCGTGAGGCAGCGGAACAAGCGGCCACCCAGTCGGCGAAGGAGCAGGCCGACGCGGCAGCCAAGGCCCAAGCGGAGGCGGCGACCGCGGAAACGGAGGCGGAGGGTTCGCGTAACCAACCTCCGCTGCTCGCCATTCCCCTCCGAGCCGTGGCCCCTGACACCCCATTGCCCCTGGCGGAGGAAATCGTCCAAGACCCGCCGCTGATGGAGAGGAGGGAGGACCTCGTGGTCTTCGCGGAGAGAGCGCCGCCGGCAGCGCCAACCGGAGCGGGCCAAGGCGGCCAATCATCAGCGGCGCCAGAGGAGCCAGCCGGGGGTGAGCCGGAGGTCGGAGCCGGCCTCGAGGTGCAGCCGGTAATGCGTCGGCGCGCAGGGGGAGGCGCCGCTCCGCCGGAGTCGCACCGAGTTGCGGGCGCCGGCCAGTCGGCGGAGGCCCTGGAGGCGGCCAGCACCGCCACATCCGAGTGGACTCCCAGCGGGGGGACTGGCGAGCTGAACGTGGCGGCCCAAGAGGTCCGGAGCCGGCTTCAAGCTCAGGCCGCCTTGCTGCAGCAGTACACCCAGGAGTTCCTTTCGATGCGGGCCGCCATCCGGGTGAGTATTTCATTCTTGGCCGCTTTGGTCTCTTGATTTCTTCCATGGGGGCGCGTCAGCGCACCCACTGGGTGTAGTCCCCGAGATTCGAGCCGACTGCTGAGCAGTCGGGTCGGATCTTCCTTGACGACTACCTTATTCTTGCTTCCTGTCTGATCTCCCAGGAATATCATAACTCCCGTGCTGCCGCCTTCAACTCCCAGGCTCAGGAGTTGGGTCGGAAGACCGACGACCTGGCCAACAGCCGAAGTAAGTGCTTGATCTTGTTTGTCTCCTATGGGGGCGCGTCAGTGCACCCACTGGGTGTAGTCCCCGAGATTCGGGCCGACTGCTGAGCAGTCGGGTCGGATCTTCCTTGACGACTTTTACCTTATTGTTTTTTTCTTTTGTCTTTCGTGCTTTCAGGGGCCAACGCCGACTTGAGGAGGGAGCTCGGCGAAGCGCAGGCCGCCCTTCGTACCAAGGATGCTGAGTACGGTGCCTTGGTCCAGGAGTGTGACCGCCTGGCCAAGAAGCTGGCTGACCAGGAGGAGAGCCACAAGGCGGCCCTGAAGAAAGCACAGGATAGCGAAGCCGCCCTAAAGGCAGAGTTTGAGACCAAGGCGGCGGGCTGGGCTGAGACCCGGCAAGCGCTGGATGAAGGCTTCGGCCGCATCGAGGACTTGATCGACGGTAAGCCGCCTTCCTCGCTCCTCTCCTGCCCCCGGCCGCCTGGTTTTTGCTCTAACTTGTGCTGCTTCCTGTTTTCTGTGCAGACTACTTTCCCGGCTACTCCGCCTTCGCCGCCCAAACCATCGAGGCCCATCGTGAGGCGCGCCGTCAGGCGGGGGTCAACATCGCGCCGGACGCGAATCGGACGCTTGAGGAGCAGCTCCTGGCGGTCCAAGCGCGGCTGCAGCCGGCTCACCGGATGCTTCGTCGGCTCCAACGTGCCGGAGCGCAGGTGTTGGCCGCCCTTTGGCCCGGTGAGACGATCCCCCGCACCCCGAGCCGGACTGCCGACTGGCTGGAGGTCGCAGTCGGTCGCTTTGAAGCTTGGAAGGCGTCGGCGGCCCGGCTTGGAGCCGGGCGGGCATTGGAGTTCGTCCGAGCCCGGTACCCAGGGCTGAACCTGGACCACCTGCGCACTTGGCGGCTGGAAGCCGACGCGGAGCTGGAGGAGGTGCGGCCGGCTATCGCCCAGCGTGCTTCGACGATCGCCGAGTGCACCGACATCAGCGTTTTTGCGCCTGAAATCAACGATGACGGAGTTGCCCAGCCGGAGGAGTGGTTCGGGCTGAACCCGGTGGTGGGCGAGGACTCAGCAGAGGAGATCGCCTCCAGCGACGAAGGCGAAGACGACGAAGAAGAGGATGGTGAAGACGTCGAGCTGGCTAGTGGAACAACCGGCCGGCCTCAGGCTGACCGTGCCTCCAGCAACGAGGCGCGCGGAAGCGCGCCCTCTGCGAAAGGCGGTGATCAAGCCGAGGTTCGCCAGCCGGCCACTCCTTCAGCCAGCACAACCGTCTCCACCGACCAGCCCGGCTCGTCGGTCGCTCCGCCGGCTTAACCTACCGTCCTTGTTTTTCCTGCTTGTTGCCTTTTGAACAATTTTTATTAAGCTTTTGCAGTTCCACCCACTGGGGGTGTATCCAAACTATGTTGAATGCTGGCCTCTTGGAGGTCTTTTATGTATATATTATTATGTGCATGTTTGGTTTCCATTCGCGTATGCTTTTTATCTTTAGGCTTTTTCCTTTGCCGCCTTCCCTCTTTGGGGAGGCAAGTACTCGAGCTTTCTTGGATTGAAGTGAAGTGAATGGAAACCGGCCGGCCGGCTACTCTGGTAGTCGGTCGGTGGTAGGCGGCAAACCGGCTTTCGTTATATTAGTCCGGTGGTCCCTAGCCATTTTTCGTGTGGGCATCCTTTCCTGCTTTTGACTCTTGTCAGTCGGACAGCCGGTTCTTCAAACTGCCACTTTGGCAAGAGCTAAGTTTGGGTGTCGGCACACTACTTGTCTGACCGCGGGTAGGACTTCTAATATAACTCTAGTCGGCCAGTCCCCGGGCCGACTAGTTGAACCCGGTGCCGGACGGAACAAGTAAATGAAATGACAAGGTCATAAGCATGATACTCTTCATTCATAGATAAAAGATGGCAGTCCCCGAGCCCTCCTCGGGGGGCCTATTGTCTCGTACTTAGTACAAAAGTTAGCGTGATACATACTGCATTTCAACTGTAAAATCTTCGAAGGAGGTTGGCGTTCCATGGTCGTTCCGACTCCTTGCCGGAGTCGTCTCTCTTGCGCGCCTTGGGCTTCTGTGCGTCGATTAGGTAGTAGGACTCGTTGCCTAAAGCTCTGCTGATGACAAAGGGGCCCTCCCAAGGGGCCGAGAGCTTGTGCTGGCCGGCTGTTCGCTGGATCAGCCGGAGCACAAGGTCGCCCTCTTGGAAGGATCTTGGTCTGACCTTCCGACTGTGGTAGCGGCGCAAACCCTGCTGGTAGATGGCAGACCGGCTGAGGGCTAACAGCCGGCCTTCTTCCAGCAGGTCCACGCCGTCTTCTCGTGCTTCCTTGGCCTCCGCCTCCGTATACATGGTTACCCGGGACGAGTCAAACTCGATGTCGGTTGGGATGATCGCCTCGGCACCGTACACGAGGAAGAAAGGAGTGAAGCCGGTTGACATGTTTGGGGTAGTGCACAGACTCCAAAGGACAGCCGGCAGCTCATCGAGCCAACAGCCGGCCGAACGCTCCAGTGGTACGACCAGTCGGGGCTTGATGCCGGAGAGGATGAGGCCGTTGGCTCGCTCGACCTGGCCGTTTGACTACGGGTGGGCGACGGACGCTAAGTCCAGCCGGATACCTTGCGTTGCGCAGAAACATGCCAAGGCTCCTTTCGCAAAATTCGTGCCATTGTCGGTTATGATGCTGTGTGGCACGCCGTACCGAGTTGTTATATCTGCGATGAATGTCACGGCAGTCGGCCCATTCAGCTTCTTGATCGGCTTTGCCTCAATCCATTTGGTGAATTTTTCCATGGCGACGAGCAAATGCGTCATGCCGCCGCACGCCGTCTTGAATGGGCCCACCATGTCCAGTCCCCAAACGGCGAAGGGCCAGGTGAGGGGAATGGTCTTGAGTGCCGAAGCCGACATGTGTTGCTTGGAGCTGAAGAGTTGGCACCTTTGCAATATTTAACTAATTCTTTGGCGTCGTCCAAAGCAGTCGGCCAGAAGAAACCATGGCGGAAAGCTTTGGCGACGAGTGATCTTGAAGCCGCATGGTGGCCGCATTCTCCTTGGTGGATGTCTCTGAGAATTGCAATGCCCTTCTCCTGCTCGACGCACCGTTGGAGGACTCCAGTGACACTGTGCTTGACGAGCTCTCTGTTGACGATTGCGTATGCTCCGGCTCGACGTTGGACTTGTCTTGCCACTGTTTCGTCAGCCGGCAGATCTTGGTTTACTAGGAAGTTGAGGATGGACTGAGCCCATGACGGAGCCGCGACTTCTCCTATTGCCAATGTGGCCACTGCCACCAGGGTGGGCGGGCTGGGTGGTGAAATGCTGGAGTCGGCCGCCGGCTGTTGTGTTGGTGCAGTCCCCGGGCCGACTACTGCAGTCCCCGAGCCGGGTGTGGCAGTCCCCGAGCAGGCTACCGAAGTCCCCGGGCCGACTACTGAAGTCCCTGGGTCGCCTGCTTGGTTCTTCGAGCCGGACCCGGCTGCGTCGGCGTCAGGCGGTACGAAGATGGAATCGGACTCTGGAGACGGCTTGATGGACGGCTTGAGGAGGCATTGTAGAGCGACGCCGGTTGGTATTGCTTGCCGAGTGGAGCCTATTCGAGCCAGGGCATCGGCTGGCTCGTTGTCGGTTCGCGGTACATGGAGGAACTCGCATCCTTCAAAGTATCCGCTGAGTTGCTGAACCAGGAAGCGGTAGCTTGCCATATTTGCGTCCTTGGCGTCCCAGTCGCCGGATGATTGCTGAACCACCAAGTCCGAGTCGCCATAACATAGGATCCGGCGGATGCCGAGTTCCTTAGCAAGCCGGAGCCCGTGTATGAGTGCCTCGTACTCGGCTACATTATTGGAGGCGGCAAAGTGAATCTGCAGTGTGTATCTGAGCTTGTCGCCTTTGGGAGAGGTAAGGATGACGCCGGCTCCCAAGTCGGTGCGCATCTTCGACCCGTCGAAGTGCATGCTCCAATGGGTGGACTCGGGAGCCGGCGGCAGGTACTGGGTCTCGGCCCAGTCGACGAGGAAGTCGGCCAGTGCTTGGGACTTGATGGCGGTGCGGGGCTGGTAGAAGATCGTGTAAGGGGCTAGCTCGATGGCCCATTTCGCCACCCGGCCGGATGCATCCCGGCTGCCTATGATCTCGGCCAGCGGGGCTGTGCATAAGACCGTGACGGGATGCTCTTGAAAGTAGGGCTTCAGCTTCTTGGCGGTGAAGTATACGCCATAACACATCTTCTGGTAGTGCGGGTAGTTCTGCTTTGAGGCGGACAGCACCTCGCTCAAATAATACACCAGCCTCTGGACCGGCTGGGCTCGGCCCTCTTCTGGGCGTTGGACTACGATGAAGGTGCTGACCACCCGGCTGGTTGCGGCAATGAGCATGGGCACTTTCTCATTTGGCGCCGCTAGGACAGGCGGCGTGGCCAGCATCTTCTTCAGCTCGTGAAAAGCTTGGTCGGCCTGGTCGTTCCACTCGAAGTGAGTGCTCTTCTTCATGAGGCGGTAGAGGGGGAGAGCTTTCTCTCCGAGCCGGCTGATGAAGCGGTTCAAGGAGGCCAAGCATCCGGTGAACTTCTGGATGTCTCGAAGCGTGGTGGGGATCGCCATTCTCTCGATGGCCTTGATCTTCACCGGGTTGCATTCGATGCCGCGTTCGGAGACCAGGAAGCCTAGGAGCTGGCCGGCTGGCACTCCGAACACGCATTTCTCGGGGTTGAGCTTGATTTGGAACCGGCGTAGGTTCTCAAATGTTTCTTTGAGGTCTTCCAGCAAGGTGCCACGCTTCTCCGTCTTCACCACAATGTCGTCTACGTAGACGTGAGCGTTTCTGCCGAGTTGCTTGAGGAGGCACTTCTGCATGCAACGCTGAAAAGTGGCACCGGCATTTCTCAAGTCGAATGTCATAGTCAGGTAGCAGAAGGCCCCAAATGGTGTGATGAAGGCAGTCTTCAGGCAGTCAGCCGGATCTAGCTTTATCTGGTGATATCCTGAGTAAGCATCCAAGAAACTCAACAGCTCGCATCCGGCCATGGAGTCTATCACTTGGTCAATCCTCGGCAGGGCAAAGGGATCTTTAGGGCAGGCCTTGTTGAGGCTTGTGTAGTCTATACACATGCGCCACTTGTTGTTCTTCTTTAGCATGAGGACCGGGTTGGCAAGCCACTATGGAAAGAAGACTTCCATAATGAAGCCGGCTGCCAGAAGCCGGGCTATCTCCTCCCCTACAATCCTTCTCTTTTCCTCTGATAGTCGGCGGAGGGGCTGCTTGACTGGTTTTGCGTCTCCTCGGATGTGTAGTTTGTGCTCGGCGAATTCCTTCGGAACACCCGGCATGTCCTTGGGGGACCATGCAAAGATGCCCGATTCTCACGGAGGAAATCGGAGAGCTCGCCTTCCTATTTGCTGTTCAGGCTTGCCCCGATGACAGCAAACCTCTCGGGGTGCTCGGGGTCAAGGGGTATCTTCTTGGTTTCTTTGGCCGGCTGGAAGGATCCTTGGGCATCACACTCCTTGAGGTCGGGGGACAGGTTCGGCTGCTTGCCGGCCATGGCCATGACCCGGTCCAACATCTTCTTCTCTTCGGCAATCACAAGGGACTCGGCCAGCCGGCTGCTGGCGGCAGCGCACTCGGAAGACTTCTTGTAATCGCCGGCTACGATGATGACGCCCTTGGAACTCGGTATCTTCATCTTGAGGTATGCATAGTGGGGAACTGCCATGAACCTGGCCAAGGCGGGTCGGCCAAACAGCGCATGGTAGGGGCTCTCCAGGTCCACCACTTCAAACCAGATTGCTTCCCGGCGGAAATGCTCCTTGTCCCCAAAGAGCACATCAATCTTGATCTTGCCGATGGGGGCGCAGGACAAGCCGGGTACGATGCCATGGAACACTGTCCGAGTAGGCATGAGTTGCTTCGTTTTGACATTTAGCTTCTCCAGGGTGTCACGGTACAGGATGTTCATGCTGCTCCTGCCGTCTATCAGCACGCGGGAGAAACGGGCGGCGCGTCTGTCCGTCGCGAGGGTGGCTTCCAGGACCAACGCATAAGAGCCGGGAGACGGCATCACCTCTGGGTGGTCGGCCCGGCTCCAGCTGATGGGTTTTTCTGACCAATGCATGTGTCCGGCTGGGTCGGCAGCGACCACACTGACTTCCTGGTGCTCTCGGCGTTTGCCGCGCCGGTCTTCGAGCTGGCTTGTAAAGACGATGTAGGTCACATGCTCATCGGGGAATTCGTCGTGCACGGCTCCGACTGCAGGCCGAGTGGCCGGAGGCGGCGGAGCCGGAGGCGGCGGGCCGGCAGGCGGAGGCGGCGCGAGCCCTTCACCTTTAGAGATTCGGGTGAGCCAATGGCACTTCCGGGTTGTGTGGTTGGACGGCTTCGCGTCGCTGCAGAATTTGCACGGGGCGTCGAGGGTTTGCTCGTAGGAGAAAGCCGGCTGCCAAGCCGGCCGGCCGCCCTTGGGCTTCTTGGGCGCGGGCCGCCCTTTAGGCGGCGCGTCTTCGACCGTGGCCACTTGCCGACTGGCGGCAGGAGGCGCAGGGCCCTTGCGCTTGTGGTCGTTCGGGTATGGGCGTCGGCCGGAATCCCCTGCCGCCGTCTTGGGCGCCGGGTTGAGTACTTTCCCGGTCGCATCTACCCGGAGCTCGGTCTTCATCGAAGAGTCGGCGGTGGCGTATTTGTCTGCTATGTCCAGAAGCTCATCGAGGGTAGTCGGCTCGTTGCAGAGGAGCTTGTGCTTGAGGAGGGTGCCTTCTCGGCACTCGGCAGTGAAGTATTCGATGGCTTGCACCTCGTGCACCCCCTCGCAAGAATTGCAGAGCTCGGCCCAACGCGTGAGGTAGTCGCGAGTGGACTCGGCTGGGCCCTGCACGCACAAGGAGAGCTGCCTGGGCTTGGGAGCCCGCTTGTACGTGCTGGTGAAGTTGCGGATGAAAGCTTCGGTGAAATCTAGCCAGCTGTTGATGCTGAAAGGCTTGAGGCTGTTGAGCCAGGTCCGCACCGTGCCTTGCAGCATGAGGGGCACGTACTTCACGGCAACGCGCCGGTTGCCGTTGGCTATGCTAACCGGCGTGGAGTAGTCGATCAACCAATCTTCCGGCTTCACGGAGCCGTTGTACTTGGGCGTGTCTCTTGGGAGCGAGAACCCTTTGGGGAAAGGCTCGTCGCGGATGCGGGGGCCGAAACAAGGTGGGCCGACATCGTCTTCTTCTTCCAGCACCAGGGATCACGCCAGGCGGTCGATCCGATGGCGGGCGTCATTCTCGCCGACTCCTTCGCGGCGACCTAGTCGGCCGCTGAGAGTCGGGTGCGCCACAGGCGGCGGAGTGGGATATCTCTCTCCACGGGGTTGAGGCAGAGGCGGGTTGCCCCGCCATTCCACGGCTCGGGGATGGCCTTCTGCCTCTCGCTCGATGGAGATTCGGGTCCGGCTTCGGCTGGCCGCCGGCTCTTTCTCGTGCCGCGCGCGGGTTTTGCCCGTAGTCGGTGTCCAGGACATCGCGTCGTGATCTCGGCGCGGTGAAGGGCTTCCCGCGCGGGCGTCGGCTTCGTGCCGCCGTGCGGCCGCGTCAATCAGCTGCTGGATGCGCCGGGTCATGTGGGGGAGTTCTTCGGCCTCCAAGCTGTCCAACTCGTCCACGGCCGCCTGGGCGGCACGCAAGTTCTCGAGTGGAGTGGCATAGACCGGGCGGTCGACTCCCAGAGTGTCGGCGATGACAGCGCCACGTTGCTTGACAACGCCGGCCCGGCTTGGCCCGCCCGGGGCCGGCGTGCCGAAGGCGGCGCGGTCAGCTTCGCCCTGGTAGGCCTCAGTGAGGCGTCTCACGGAAGCCAGCCTCCGGCCCTCTGCGAGGAGGGCGAGGCGGCGTGCCTCCAGTGCTTCGTCATTGGCATCAGCTGGGAGGGGGATGGACAAGTCATGGGCCGCCGCGTGCGGGGCGCCGTGGGCGCTCTCGTCAGCCGTGCCGCCGTGGCCGATGACCATCACCTCGGTGGTGACAGTGTCGCAGCCATCGGTCCGGGGAAGCGGGTCGTTGTAGATCGCGACGTTGGTGGGGAAGGTGTCGAATGAGGCCGTGTCGGAGTCGACGGGCATCGGGTCAGTGGAGCCGACCGACTCCAAATCCACAGCAGGCTCGCTGGAGACACGGAGCTGGCCGAGGAGGTTGGCGAGGTGGTCGGTGCCCGTATCGGAGGCGAGCTCGTCGGAGATGAGGGTTTCGTCGAGGAGATCGGCGAGGCTGCTCGCCGCGCAGATGCTGGTGACGCCTTGCAGCGCGTCGTGGCAAGCGCCATCGGGCGTGCCGGGCTGGCTACGCTCGCTCGGGAGGAAGAGGGTTCCCGTCCAGAACAGGTCTCTGGATGACGGTGCACCTGGCCCACGGTGGGCGCCAAATGTCGGGTGGTAGGTGCGACATATGCCAACGGGTGGCTTATCATTGTGGGAGCCAGAAAGACATCGCCGGTGCCTGGAAACGGGATGAGGCGAAGATATGCACGCCGGCGGATCTTACCCAGCTTCGGGGCTCTCCATGGAGATAACACCCCTACTGCTGCTCTGCAGGGTCTCCGCATGATCACTAGATGGACAAGTAGCTACACAATGCTCCTTGAGCTGTTTGGTGGGAGGAGGAAGAAGGGCACGGCTGGCTTGCTCTTCCTCCTTGTGTGGTATCTAAAACTAGCTGGGGGTCGAACCCTTTGCATGGGCGCCCCGGGGGGTTTATATAGGCCTACCCCGCGAGGGTACAATGGTAATTCGACTGGGCACGGGGCCCAGCCGTCTGTGACTGCGCTCGCCGGCTTCTGCGCCGGTCGCTGGGGCCCGCCGACTGGTGGGTCCCGCCGGCTGCCGGCTCCTCGGTCGACAGACAGGCCCCACTGTCCAGGACCTGGTCGGCGGCTGGTTACTGTGGCTCTATCTTGGTGACGTGGGCTTCGTCGTGGTAGGCGTGGCTACAGTACCGCCGCCCAGCGGGCGATTGCTGTAGCCTCACCGCGTCTTGTCTCCTTAAAGGGGCGTCTCCTTCGAGGAAGGCGGCAAGCCGACTGCGGGGAGCCGGCTCTGTCTTGGGCCGACTGGGGGAGGCGTGGCCGCCTTCGGGTGTCTCTCTGCCTGAAGGGGCCCACCGCCCGTGGGCCGTACTGGCCGCCCATCGTGGATGGCGTCAGGGTCAACATGGCAACAGTGTTGCGCCAGACGGGTCATGGACACCCGTACGGCACACTGTGCCGATCGTGCTCCGGGATTTGGGGGTGGCAGGCTTCACTGTAGCCACGCCCCGTCACATCGCCGCTAGGTGGATGCAAACTTTGAGGGTACGGTCTCGACCGCTTTATGGGAGTCGGCTTCTTGGAGTCGGCCTTCTCGTGGCCGGCTTCTCGAAGCCGGCCCTCCCGGGGCTTCCTTCGCGAGGGCCAAAGTCGGGCCGCCTTCCGAAAGCCGGCCTGGGTGACAGCCAGCAAGGGGAAGGCAGCCCCACGTCTTGGATTCTTGAGAGCCGGACGGGCTCGTAATTTTTTCAGAAGGGCCGGCGGAAGCCGGCTAGGCTACCCATGGCTATTTACTCCGACAATGCTACTGTCGTATGTGGTGCATTTACGATTCGAGAACCTATAAGAGGACTGGTGGCACAACATTTAAATCTCTGAAGGCGTCGAGTTTGTCTTCAGTTGTCCATCACCACATGTAAGTAACATATTCGTAAATTCCTTGAATATCCTCCTTGATTTTTCCCTAGCACTAACTCCACATATCTATTCTCTTTTTATAAGAACATGCTCTATGGGCATGGTCGACTGAACATGATTGTCGCCGCACCACCTATGTCTCCACATGTGAGGCTATGAAGTCAAGATTAATTGTTCTACTCATCTGCCCTGAGCTTCAAAGTTCAACTAATGCTTCTTATATTAAAAGAAAGCCAATAATATCCATACTGTACCTAATCACTTTGACTTCCATGTTCTGACAAGGATGCAATCTAAAGATGGTGATGGTCCCTAAAGGTATGGTAAGGTGTACACCATGTAAACGGGATATGCTTGCATGGTGAATTTGTTTGTTTTAGTGTGTAGATGATTCCCGGGTGGTGGTTGGTACAGCATACTGCAGCTGTATAAGAACTAGGACATGTTGTCGTTCCCAAGTCCTAACAGCGACCCGAGCATCTTCGGCCATGCCAAGTTGGCCGGGTCATGTTTCCCATGTCTCTCAGGCCACGGTGACAGCTAACCGCCTGTGTCCAGTGGTGCAGCAGAAAGACCTTCAGAGACAATGCATGCAGATCAAAGGGGGGGAAACAGGAGTGCAGGACAGCGGAAATTGCAAGAATGTCATACATGAAGGAAAGAGGGACACCGGACAAAGCAGAGCCGACGGAGTGATAGATACTTACACTGGTGCTCTGGAGACTGGATCTTATCATGACCTCGAGAAGAAATAATTAGTTTTTAAACCCAGTGTCGGAGTAAATAGCCATGGGTAGCCTAGCCGGTTCCCCTGGCCCTTCTGAAAAAATTACGAGCCCGTCCGGCACTCAAGGATCCAAGACGTGGGTACCTTCCCCTTGCTGGCTGTCACCCAGGCCGGCTATTGGAAGGCGGCCCGACTTTAGCCCTCGCGAAGAAAGCCACGGGAGGGCCGGCTTCGAGAAGCCGGCCGCGACAAGGCCGACTCCAAGAAGCCGGCTCCCACTAAGTGGTCGAGACCGTACCCTCAAAGTTTGCATCCACCTAATGGCAATGTGACGGGGCGTGGCTACAGTGAAGCCTGCCACCCCCGAATCCCAGAGCACGACCGGCACAGCGCGCCGTACGGGTGGCCATGACCCGTCCGGCGCAGCACTGTTGCCAGGATGACCCTGATGTCATCCATGATGGACCACCAGTATGGCCCACGGGCTGTGGGCCCCTTCGGGCAGAGAGACACCCGAAGGCGGCCACGCCTCCCCAGTCGGCCCAAGACTGAGCCGGCTCCCCGCAGCCGGCTTGCCGTCTCCCTCGAAGGAGACGCCCCATTAAGGAGACAAGACGCGGTGAGGCTACAGCAATCGCCCGCCGGACGGCGGCACTGTAGCCACGCCTACCTCGACGAAGCCCACGTCACCAAGATTGAGCAACAGTAACCAGCCGCCGACAAGGTCCTGGACAGTGGGGCCTGCCTGTCGATCAAGGGGCCGGCAGCCGGCGGGGCCCACCAGTCGGCAGGCCCTAGCAGCCGGCGCAGAAGCCGGCGAGCGTAGTCACAGACGGCTGGGCCTCGTGCCCAGCCGGATTACCCTTGTACCCCCGGGGGGTAGGCCTATATAAACCCCCCGGGGCACCCATGCAAAGGGTTGATCCCAGCTAGTTCTAGACACCACACAAGGAGAAGAAGCAAGCAAGCCGTTCCCTTCTTCCTCCTCCCACCAAACAGCTCAAGGAGCATTGTGTAGCTACTTGTCCATCTAGTGATCATGCGGAGACCCCGCAAAGCACTAGTAGGGGTGTTATCTCCACGGAGAGCCCCGAAGCTGGGTAAGATTCGCCGGCGTGCATGTCTTCGCCTCATCCCGTTTCCAGGCACCGGCGATGTTTTACTGGCTCCCACAATGATAAGCCACCCGTTGGCATATGTCGCACCTACCACCCGACATTTGGCGCCCACCGTGGGGCCAGGTGCACCGTCGTCCGGAGACCTGTCCTGGACGGGAACCCTCTTCCTCCCCAGCGAGCGTAGCCATCCCGGCACGCCCGATGGCGCTTGCCACGACGCGCTGCAAGTCCTCACCAGCATCTGCGCGGCGAGCAGCCTCGCCGATCTCCTCGACGAAACCCTCATCTCCGACGAGCTCGCCTCCGATGCGGGCACCGACCACCTTGCCAACCTCCTTGGCCGGCTCCATGTCTCCGGCGAGCCTGCTATGGATTTGGAGTCGATTGGCTCCACCGACCCAATGCCTGTCGACTCCGACACAGCCTCACTCGACACCTTCCCCACCAACGTCGCGATCTACAACGACCCGCTTCCCCGGACCGATGGCTGCGACACTGTCACCACCGAGGTGATGGTCATCGGCCACGGCGGCACGGCTGACGAGAGCGCCCACGACGCCCCGCACGCGGCGGTCCACGACTTGTCCATCCCGCTCCCGGCTGATGCCGACGACGAAGCACTGGAGGCACGCCACCTCGCTCTCCTCGCGGAGGGCCGAAGGCTGGCTTCCATGGACGCCTCACTGAGGCCTACCAGCGCGAAGCTGACCGCGCCGCCTTCGGCACGCCGGCCCCGGGCGGGCCAAGCCGGGCCGGCATTGTCAAACAACACGACGCTGTCATCACCAACACACTGGGAGTCGACCGCCCGGTCTATGCCACTCCACTCGAGAACTTGCGTGCCGCCCAGGCGGCCGTAGACGAGTTGGACGGATTGGAGGCCGAAGAACTCCCCCACATGACCAGGCGCATCCAGTAGCTGATTGATGCGGCCGCACGGCGGCACGAAGCCGACACCCGCGCGAGAAGCCCTCCCCCGCGCCGAGATCACGGCACGACGTCCCGGACACCGACTACGAGCAACACCCGCGCGCGGCGCGAGAAAGAGCTGGCTGCCAACCGAAGCCGGACCTGAATCTCCATCGAGCGAGACGCAGAAGGCCATCCCCGAGCCGTGGAATGGCGGGGCAACCCGCCTCCGCCTCGGCCCCGTGGAGAGAGATATCCCACCCCGCCGCCTATGGCACATCCGACTCTCAGCGGCCGACTAGGTCGCCGCGAAGGAGTCGAGGAGAACGATGCCCGCCATCGGATCGACCGCCTGGCGCGATCCCTGGCACTGGAAGAAGAAGACAATGTCGGCCCGCCTTGTTTCGCCCCCCGCATCCGCGACGAGCCTTTCCCCAAAGGGTTCTCGCTCCCAAGAGACACGCCCAAGTACAACGGCTCCGTGAAGCCGGAAGATTGGTTGATCGACTACTCCAGGGCGGTTAGCATAGCCAACGGCAACAGGCGCGTTGCCGTGAAGTACGTGCCCCTCATGCTGCAGGGCACGGCGCAGACCTGGCTCAACAGCCTCAAGCCCTTCAGCATCAACAGCTGGCTAGATTTCACTGAAGCTTTCATCCGCAACTTCACCAGCACCTACAAGCGGGCTCCCAAGCCCAGACAGCTCTCCTTGTGCGTGCAAGGCCCAGCCGAGTCCACTCGCGACTACCTCACACGTTGGGCTGAGCTCCGCAACTCTTGCGAGGGGGTGCACGAGGTGCAAGCCATAGAATACTTCACTGCCGGGTGCCGAGAAGGCACCCTCCTCAAGCACAAGCTCCTCTGTGACGAGCTGACTACCCTCGACGAGCTTCTGGACATAGCGGAAAAATACGCCACCGCCGACTCTTCGATGAAGACTGAGCTCCGGGTAGACGCGTCCGGGAAAGTACTCAACCCGGCGCCCAAGACGCCGGCAGGGGATTCCGGCCGACGCCCACACCCGAACGATCACAAGCGCAAGGGCCCTGCGCCGCCTCCCGCAAGGCGACAGGTGGCCAGAGTTGAAGACGCGCCGCCTGAAGGGCGGCCCGCACCCAAGAAACCCAAGGGCGGCCAGCCGGCTTGGCAACCGGCCTTCTCCTACGAGCAAACTCTCGACGCCCCATGCAAATTCCACAGCGGCGCGAAGCCGTCCAACCACACAACACGGAAGTGCCATTGGCTCACCCGAATCTCCAAAGGCAAAGGGCTCGCGCCGCCTACGCCTGCCGGCCCGCCGCCTCCGGCTCCGCCGCCGCCGGCCGCTCGGCCCGCAGTCGGAGCCGTGCATGATGAGTTCCCCGACGAGCATGCAACCTACGTCGTCTTTACAAGCCAGCCCGAAGACCGGCGCGGCAAACGCCGAGAGCAACAGGAAGTCAGCGTGGTCGCTGCCAACCCCGCCGGACACATGCATTGGTCAGAAAAACCTATCAGCTGGAGCCGGTCCGACCACCCAGAGGTGATGCCGTCTCCCGGCTCTTATGCGTTGGTCCTGGAGGCCACCCTCACGACGGACAGATGCGCCGCCTGTTTCTCCCGTGTGTTGATAGACGGTGGGAGCAGCATCAACATCCTGTACCGTGACTCCCTGGAGAAGCTGAATGTCAAGACAAAGCAACTCATGCCTACTCGGACAGTGTTCCATGGCATCGTACCCGGCTTGTCCTGCGCCCCCATTGGCAAGATCAAGATTGATGTACTCTTTGGGGACAAGGAGCATTTCCGCCGGGAAGCGATCTGGTTTGAAGTGGTGGACCTGGAGAGCCCCTACCATGCGTTGCTTGGCCGACCCGCCTTGGCCAGGTTCATGGCAGTTCCCCACTATGCATACCTCAAGATGAAGATACTGAGTTCCAAGGGCGTCATCACCATAGCCGGCGATTACAAGAAGTCCTCCGTGTGCGCTGCCGCCAGCAGCCGGCTGGCTGAGTCCCTTGTGATTGCCGAAGAGAAGAAGATGTTGGACCAGGTCGTGGCCATGGCCGGCAAGTAGCCGAACCTGTCCCCCGATCCCAAGGAGTATGATGCCCAAGGATCTTTCCAGCCGGCCAAAGAAACAAAGAAGATACCTCTTGACCCCGAGCACCCCGAGAGGTTTGCCGTCATCGGGGCAAGCCTGAATAGCAAATAGGAAGGCGAGCTCGCCGATTTCCTCCGTGAGAATCGGGACATCTTTGCATGGTCCCCCAAGGACATGCCAGGTGTTCTGAAGGAATTCGCCGAGCACAAACTACACGTCCGAGAAGACGCAAAACCAGTCAAACAGCCCCTCCGCCGACTATCGGAGGAAAAGAGAAGGATTGTAGGGGAAGAGATAGCCCGGCTTCTGGCAGCCGGCTTCATTATGGAAGTTTTCTTTCCAGAGTGGCTCGCCAACCCGGTCCTCGTGCTAAAGAAGAACAACAAGTGGCGCATGTGTATAGACTACACAAGTCTCAACAAGGCCTGCCCTAAAGATCCCTTTGCCCTGCCGAGGATTGACCAAGTGATAGACTCCACGGCCGGATGCGAGCTGTTGAGTTTCTTGGATGCTTACTCAGGATACCACCAGATAAAGTTAGATCCGGCCGACCGCCTGAAGACCGCCTTCATCACGCCATTCGGAGCCTTCTGCTACCTGACTATGACATTCGGCTTGAGAAATGCCGGTGCCACTTTTCAGCGTTGCATGCAGAAGTGCCTCCTCAAGCAACTCGGCAGAAATGCTCACGTCTATGTAGACGACATTGTGGTGAAGACGGAGAAGCGCGGCACCTTGCTGGAAGACCTCAAAGAAACATTTGAGAACCTACGCCGGTTCCAAATCAAGCTCAACCCCGAGAAATGCGTGTTCGGAGTGCCAGCCGGCCAGCTCCTAGGCTTCCTGGTCTCCAACGCGGCATCGAATGCAACCCAGTGAAGATCAAGGCCATCGAGAGAATGGCGATTCCCACCAAGCTTCGAGACATCCAGAAGTTCACCGGATGCTTGGCCTCCCTCAACCGCTTCATCAGCCGGCTCGGAGAGAAAGCTCTCCCCCTCTACCGCCTCATGAAGAAGACCACTCACTTCGAGTGGAATGACCAGGCCGACCAAGCCTTTCACGAGCTGAAGAAGATGCTGGCCACGCCGCCTGTCCTAGCGGCGCCGACTAAGAAAGAGCCCATGCTCCTCTACATTGCCGCAACCAGCCGGGTGGTCAGCAGCGTCATCGTAGTCCAACGCCCAGAAGAGGGCCGAGCCCAGCCGGTCCAGAGGCCAGTGTACTATTTGAGCGAGGTACTGTCCGCCTCGAAGCAGAACTACCCCCACTACCAGAAGATGTGTTACGGCGTATACTTCACCGCCAAGAAGTTGAAGCCCTAGTTTCAAGAGCATCCTGTCACGGTCGTATGCACCGCCCCGCTGGCCGAGATCATAGGCAGCCGGGATGCATCCGGCCGGGTGGCGAAATGGGCCATCGAGCTGGCCCCTTACACGATCTTCTACCAGCCCTGCACCGCCATCAAGTCCCAAGCACTGGCCGACTTCCTCGTCGACTGGGCCGAGACCCAGTACCTGCCACCGGCTCCTGACTCCACCCATTGGCGCATGCACTTCGACGGGTCCCAGAAGCGCACCGGCTTGGGAGCCGGCGTCATCCTTACCTCTCCCAAAGGCGACAAGCTCAGATACACGCTGCAGATTCACTTTGCCGCTTCCAACAATATAGCCGAGTACGAGGCGCTCATACACGGGCTCCGGCTTGCCAAAGAACTCGGCATTCGTCGGATCCTATGTTATGGCGACTCGGACTTGGTGGTCCAGCAATCATCCGGCGACTGGGACGCCAAGGACGCAAATATGGCAAGCTACCGCTTCCTTGTTCAGCAAATCAGTGCATACTTTGAAGGATGTGAGTTCCTCCACGTACCGCGAGCCGACAACGAGCCGGCTGATGCCCTGGCTCGAATAGGCTCCACTCGGCAAGCAATACCAACCGGTGTCGCTCTACAACGCCTCCTCAAGCCGTCCATCAAGCCGTCTCCAGAGTCCGATTCTATCTTCGTGCCGCCTGACCCCGACGCGGCCGGGTCCGGCTCGAAGAACCAAGCAGGCGACCCGGGGACTTCAGCAGTCGGCCCGGGGACTTCGGTAGCCGGCTCGGGGACTTCCGCAGTTACGCCCGATCCGGGGACTGCCACACTCGGCTCGGGACTGCGGTAGTCGGCCCGGGGACTGCACCAACACAACAGCCGGCGGCCGACTCTAGCATTTCACCACCTAGCCCGCCCACCCTGGTGGCAGTAGCCACATTGGCAATAGGAGAAGTCGCGGCTCCATCATGGGCTCAGTCCATCCTCAACTTCCTAATAAACCAAGATCTGCCGGCTGACGAAACAGAGGCAAGACAAGTCCAACGCCGAGCCGGAGCATACACAATCGTCAACAGAGAGCTCGTCAAGCGCAGTGTCACTAGAGTCCTCCAACGATGCGTCGAGCAAGAGAAGGGCATTGCAATCCTCAGAGACATCCACCAAGGAGAATGCGGTCACCATGCGGCCTCAAGATCACTCGTCGCCAAAGCTTTCCGCCATGGTTTCTTTTGGCCGACTGCTTTGGATGACGCCAAAGAATTGGTTAAACATTGCAAAGGGTGCCAACTCTTCAGCTCCAAGCAACACATGCCGGTTTCGGCACTCAAGACCATTCCCCTCACCTGGCCCTTCGCCGTTTGGGGACTGGACATGGTGGGCCCGTTCAAGACGGAGCGCGGCGGCATGACACATTTGCTCGTCGCCGTGGACAAATTCACCAAGTGGATTGAGGCAAAGCCGATCAAGAAGCTGAATGGGCCGACTGCCGTGACATTCATCGCAGATATAACAACCCGGTACGGCGTGCCACACAGCATCATCACCAACAATGGCACGAATTTTGCCAAGGGAGCCTTGGCACGTTTCTGCGCAACGCAAGGTATCCGGCTGGACTTAGCGTCCATTGCCCACCCGCAGTGAAACGGCCAGGTCGAGCGAGCCAACGGCCTCATCCTTTCCGGCATCAAGCCCCGACTGGTCGTACCACTAGAGCGTTCAGCCGGCTATTGGCTCGATGAGCTGCCGGCTGTCCTCTGGAGTCTGCGCACTACTCCAAACAAGTTAACCGGCTTCACTCCTTTCTTCCTCGTGTACGGTGCCGAGGCGATCATCCCAACCGACATCGAGTTCGACTCGCCCCGGGTAACCATGTACACGGAGGCGGAGGCCAAGGAAGCACGAGAAGACGGCGTTAGCCCTCAGCCGGTCTGCCATCTACCAGCAGGGTTTGCGCCGCTACCACAGTCGGAAGGTCAGGCCAAGATCCTTCCAAGAGGGCGACCTTGTGCTCCGGCTCATCCAGCGAACAGCCGGCCAGCACAAGCTCTCGACCCCTTGGGAGGGCCCCTTCATCATCAGCAGAGATTTAGGCAACGACTCCTACTACCTAATCGACGCACAGAAGCCCAAGGCACGCAAGAGAGACGACTCCGGCAAGGAGTCGGAACGACCATGGAACGCCAACCTCCTCCACAGATTTTACAGTTGAAATACAGTATGTATCACGCTAACTTTTGTACTAAGTACGGGAGAATAGGCCCCCCGAGGAGAGCTCGGGGACTGCCATCTTTTATCTATGAATGAAGAGTATCATGCTTATGACCTTGTCATTTCATTTACTTGTTCCGTCCGGCACCCGGTTCGACTAGTCGGCCCGGGGACTGGCCGACTGGAGTTATATTAGAAGTCCTACCCGCGGTCAGACGAGTAGAGTGCCGACACCCAAGCTTAACTCTTGCCAAAAGTCGCAGTTCGAAGAACCGGCTGTCCGGCTGGCAAGAGTTAAAAGCAGGAAAGGATGCCCACACGAAAAATGGCTAGGGACTAACGGACTAATATAACGAAAGACGGTTTGCCTCCTACCACCGACCGACTACCAGAGTAGCCGGCCGGCCGGCTTCCATTCACTTCACTTCAATCCAAGAAAGCTCGAGTACTTGCCTCCCCAAAGAGGGAAGGCGGCAAAGGAAAAAGCCTAAGGATAAAAAGCATACGTGAATGGAAACCAAACATGCAGACAATAATATTTACATAAAAGACCTCCAAGAGGCTAGCATTCAACATAGTTTGGATACACCCCCAGTGGGTGGAACTGCGAAAGCTTAATAAAATTGTTCAGAAGGCAACAAACAGGAAAAAGCAAGGACGGCAGATTAAGCCAGTGGAGCGACTGACGAGCCGGGCAGGTCGGTGGAGACGCTAGTGCCGGCTGGAGGAGTGGCCGGCTGGCGACCCTCGGCATGATCATCGTCTCCCGCAGAAGGCGCGCTTGCGCGCGCCTCGTTGCTGGAGGCACGGTCAGCCTGAGGCCGGCCGGTTGTTCCACCGGCCGGCTCGACGTCTTCACCTTCCTCTTCTTCGTCGTCTTCGCCTTTGTCGCTGGAGGCGATCTCCTCTGCCGAGTCCTCGCCCACCGCCGGGTTCAGCCCGAACCACTCCTCCGGCTGGGCAACGCCGTCATCATTGATTTCAGGTGCAAAAACGCTGATGTTGGTGCTCTCGGCGATCGTCGAAGCATGCTGAGCAATAGCCGGCCGCACCTCCTCCAGCTCTGCGTCGGCCTCCAGCCGCCAGGTGCGCAGCTGGTCCAGGTTCAGCCCTAGGTACCAAGCTCGGACGAACTCCAACGCCCGCCCGGCTCCAAGTCGGGCCGCCGACGCCTTCCAAGCTTCAAAGCGGCCGACCGCAACCTCCAGCCAGTCGGCAGTCTGGCTCGGGGTGCGGGGAATCATCTCGCCGGGCCTGAGGGCGGCCAACACCTGCGCTCCGGCACGTTGGAGGCGGCGGAGCATACGATGAGCCGGCTGCAGCCGTGCTTGGACCGCCAAGAGCTGCTCCTCAAGCGTCCGATTCGCGTCCGGCGCGATGTCGGCCCCCGCCTGATGGCGCGCTTCGCGATGGGCCTCGATGGTCTAGGCGGCGAAGATGGAGTAGCCGAGAAAGTAGTCTGCACAGAGAACAAAAAGCAGCACAAGTCAGAACAAAAATCAGGCGGCCAGGGGCAGGCAAGGAGCGAGGAAGGAGGCTTACCGTCGATCAAGTCCTCGATACGGCCGAAGCCTTCATCCAGCGCTTGCCGGGTCTCAGCCCAGCCCGCCGCCTCAGTCTCGAACTCGGCCTTCAGGGCGGCTTCGCTATCCTGCGCTTTCTTCAGGGCCGCCTTGTGGCTCTCCTCCTGGTCAGCCAGCTTCTTGGCCAGGCGGTCACGCTCCAGGACCAAGGCGGCGTGCTCAGTTTCCTTGGTGCGAAGGGCGGCCTGCGCCTCGCTAAGCTGCCCCCTCAAGTCGGCATTGGCCCCTGCAAGCACGAAAGACAAAAGAAAAAAAACCAATGAGGAAAAAGTCGTCAGGGAAGATCCGAGCCGACTGCTCAGCAGTCGGCCCGAATCTCGGGGACTACATCCAGTGGGTGCGGTGACGCGCCCCCACAGGAGATAAACAAGATCAAGTACTCACTTCGGCTGTTGACCAGGTCTTCGGTTTTCCGACCCAACTCCTGAGCCTGGGAGTTGAAGGCGGCAGCACGGGAGTTATGATACTCCTGGAAGATCAGACAGGAGGCGAGAATAAGATAATCGTCAAGGAAGATCCGACCCGACTGCTCAGCAGTCGGCCCGAATCTCGGGGACTACACCCAGTGGGTGCGCTGACGCGCCCCCATGGAATAAATCAAGAGAACAAAGCAACTAAGGATAGAAGACTCACCCGGATGGCGGCCCGCGTCAAAAGGAACTCCTGGGTGTACTGCTGCAGCAAGGCGGCCTGAGCTTGAAGCCGGCTCTGGACCTCTTGGGCCGGCACGTTCAGCTCGCCCGTCCCCCCGCTGGGAGTCCACTCGGACGTGGCGGTGCCGGCCGCCTCCAGGGCCTCCGCCGTCCGGCCGGCGCCCGCAACTCGGCGCGGCTCCGGCGCAGCGGTGCCTCCCCCTGCGCGCCGGCGCGTTACCAGCTGCACCTCGAGGCCGGCTCCGACCTCCGGCTCGCCCCCGGACGGCGTCTCTGGCGCCGCTGCCGATTGGCCGCCTTGGCCCGCTCCGGTTGGCGCTGCCAGCGGCGCCCTCTCCATGAAGACCACGGAGTCCTCCCTCCTCTCCATCAGCGGCGGGTCTTGGCCGACTTCCTCCGCCAGGGGCAATGGGATGTTGGGGGCCACGGCACGGAGGGGAATGGCAAGCAACGGAGGCTGGTTATGCGAAACCTCCGCCTCCGTCTTCGCGGCCGCCGCCTCTGCCAGGGCCTTGGCTGCCGCGTCGGCCTGCTCCTTGCCGCCTGGGCGGCCGCTTGCTCCGCCGCCTCCCACTCCTCCCGCGCCTCACGGGCGTTCCGCTCCGTGGCCTCCCTGAGGTCGGCGCGGGGGTCCACGCGGCGGGAGCCTGAAGACCCTCCAGTCGGCCCGACTACGGAGCCGCCCGGACCCCGCTCAAGGGAAAGCGGCGCCCTGTCCGGCGAGCAAGGAAAGGTTTAGAAGAGTGTTCAATCGAAGAGAACAATGAAAAGTATGCGTCCAAGCATTCGATGACTTACGCTGAGATCGCCTGCGGCTGCTTCACCGCCTTGCGGAAGCGGGCCGCCTTCGCGGCTGCCTCATCTCGCTTGGTCGCCGCGGTGGAAGCCTTGGACTTCTTCGGCCGGCTGCCGAAGAGGATCGACGTGGCCCGGCGCTTCTGGGCGCCGCCGCTGACAACCGGCGCGGCGGACGAGCCCGCGCCTTGATGACCAGGCGTCGGCTGGCGGCGCGGGGCGACTTCGACCTCGGCATCATCCGGCTAGTCCTCGAAGCCGGCAGCGAGCCCCGTGCCTCCGGGCTCGTCGTTGTCCCCCACGATGGCGTCTTCCATGGCGGCCGCTCCCAAGTCTGGGTCGTCGGCGTCGTCCATCGTGCGGTCGGGGACGTACTGGCGCTCTATCCCTGCGGCCCCGATCGTCGGCGGAAGGAGAGGGTTCTGCTAAGGGAGAACCGACTAATCAGAAGCCGGCTATCATGAGGCCGGCTACCAACAAAAAGAGAGAGAAAAAAACTTACCACGGGCGGAGGGTTGGCGCGAGAATACGGCGCCTTGCCATATCGCCAGTCCTCGGCGAGCTTGCAGTTGGAGATGTAATTCACCATGTACGACACCTCCGAATGAGGCATCTCCCTGGTGCTTAGCCGGCTTGGGTCGAAGCGGCCGCTCATCTGACACATCATGTGGGGCCGGCTTTGGAGAGGAAGTACCCGGCGCTCCACGAAGGCGGCCACCAAGTCGGCTCCGGCCAGGCCTTCCGACTGGATCATCACCCGAAGCCGGGAGACGGCTGCGTTCCCGGCCTGAGACAATGACCTGGACCGGAAGCTCCATGAGGGTTGCCTCGTAGTCGGCGGGCCGGCTACGTAAGCCGGCAGGTTGACGTGGTCGCCTTGCTGGGCGACGTTCTTCACATAGAAGTACGACTTCTGCCAGATCTTCACCGACTGGATCAGCGGGATGGGCGGGAACGGGTTGTTCTCGCCTGACCACCTCATGGCGATGTAGGCCCCGCAGGGGGCGGGCATGCCCGCGACGACGGTGCCGAGTTTGCTCTGGAAGAATTCCCCCCAGAGCTCAAGCGTGGGGAGCACCCCCAAGAAACCTTCGCAGAGAGAGACGAAGGCCGACAGCAGCATCACCGCGTTGGGCGTGAGGTGATGCGGCTGAAGGTTGTAGAATTCGAGGAAGGAACGGAGGAACCCGCTCGCCGGAAGGCCGAAGCCGCGCAGGAAGTGCGAGCGGAAGACAACCCGCACGCCCTCCTCCGGTGCCGGCGAAATCTCCCTCTCCGGCGCCAGGCGGACCTGCACAAAGTTGGCGTCAGGCAGGCGCCGCGTCCGGCGGAGGAACTCAACGTGGTCCTCATGGACGTTGGAGCCATCCCACGAACTTGACAGCGCCATGGGAGCAAGACGATGTGGCGGCGCAGCGGCGCTGCGATGGGAGGCTGCGGCGGCAGCAAGAAGAAGGAAGACGAGGAGGGGCGGAGTGAGGGAGAGCGTGCGAAGCTCTGTCTCTCCCCCTCCTCCCCCTACTTATAGGCTCGCGTGGCAGAGCCGAGGAGGCGTGGCGTGGGGGAACGTGGGGATCGACTGTGCCCACTCCCCCACGTCCCGCGGTTATTGCGTCGTAATGGCGTAATAAAATCGCCGCGGGAAGGCGAGTGGTCCGCATGGGCCGCAGAAGATCAGCGCTCGGGCCGAGGCCTAGGAGTGGCGGGCCCGGGCCTGCGGCGGCGTCTCGTCGCGCGCATGCACTGGCAGGGTTTCACTGCCACGTGCCCCGCGGGAGGGCCCGCGGTCAGCTCGCGAGTCGACCGCGTTCCCACCTGCAAGACACGGAGCTCTCCGAAGCCGGCATACACCAGCAAAGCCGGCTCCTCAGGGTAGGAAGCTGACCAAGCTTCTCGTCCCTCTGTCCGCCCCGAAGCTCGATCAGCTTCGGGGACTACTATCAGAGTAAATAGCCATGGGTAGCCTAGCCGGCTTCCCCTAGCCCTTCTGAAAAAATTACGAGCCCGTCCGGCTCTCAAGGATCCAAGACGTTGGGCCGCCTTCCCCTTGCTGGCTGTCACCTAGGCCGGCTATCGGAAGGCGGCCCGACTTTAGCCCTCGTGAAGAAAGCCACGGGAGGGCCGGCTTCGAGAAGCCGGCCGCGAGAAGGCCGACTCCAAGAAGCCGGCTCCCACTAAGTGGTCGAGACCGTACCCTCAAAGTTTGCATCCAACTAACGGCAATGTCACGGGGCGTGGCTACAGTGAAGCCTGCCACCCCCGAATCCCGGAGCACGACCGGCACAGCGCGCCGTACGAGTGGCCATGACCCTTCCGGCGCAGCACTGTTGCCATGATGACCCTGATGTCATCCATGATGGACCACCAGTATGGCCCACGGGCGGTGGGCCCCTTCGGGCAGAGAGACACCCGAAGGCGGCCACGCCTCCCCCAGTCGGCCCAAGACAGAGCCGGCTCCCCGCAGCCGGCTTGCCGTCTCCCTCGAAGGAGACGGCCCATTAAGGAGACAAGACGCGGTGAGGCTACAGCAATCGCCCACCGGACGGCGGCACTGTAGCCACGCCTACCTCGATGAAGCCCACGTCACCAAGATTGAGCAACAGTAACTAGCCGCCGACAAGGTCCTGGACAGTGGGGCCTGCCTGTCGATCAAGGGGCCGGTAGCCGGCGGGGCCCACCAGTCGGCGGGCCCCAGCAGCCGGCGCAGAAGCCGGTGAGTGTAGTCACAGACGGCTGGGCCCCGCGCCCAGCCGGATTACCATTGTACCCCCGGGGGTAGGCCTATATAAACCCCCCGGGACACCCATGCAAAGGGTTGATCCCAGCTAGTTCTAGACACCACACAAGGAGAAGAAGCAAGCAAGCCGTGCCCTTCTTCCTCCTCCCACCAAACAGCTCAAGGAGCATTGTGTAGCTACTTGTCCATCTAGTGATCATGCGGAGACCCCGCAAAGCAGCAGTAGGGGTGTTATCTCCATGGAGAGCCCCAAAGCTGGGTAAGATTCGCCCGCGTGCATGTCTTCGCCTCATCCCGTTTCCAGGCACCGGCGATGTTTTACTGGCTCTCATAATGATAAGCCACCCGTTGGCATATGTCGCACCTACCACCCGACACCCAGTTTAGTTGCTGCTAGGTGGATGTCTTTAATGTATTCTAATTATTATATAAGCAAGCAACAATGACATGATGCTCTACGATTCTTGGTATAGATACATATAAATTACTACAGTATGTTAAAAGGTGTGTTATACAGAATTTAGATGCATAGTATGTTTTGTTTAGAAAAACCATCAACGCGTTTTTCACTGATACATGTATGTACTATATAGTTTTCAGACAAAATTCCTTAAAATATGCGAATATTTGGGGAACTGAAAACTATAGTTTCAATCACTTATTTTGTTTTGTAAGTAGAAATAATAATTAGATATAAAATAGCATTCCATACAGTTTGAAATTGCTTTGATCTAGGATACATGTGTACATAAATTAACTTAACGGTGTAGGTTATTAGCAAGGAATGAAAAGTGGTCAATTGATGCTTTCGTCCTGATGACATTAGTTGCTAACCTAACCATGTTCACTCTCTATATAAAACAGTAGTATAATGTATGTAAATAGATGGTATATAGTGAACAAAAGGCTCGACTTCATCATGTTGACGGTAAAAAAGAAATAGTAATGTGTACATCTTAATATCTAGCCCCATATTAAGTCGGTGGCTTTTTTTTTGGTGAGGGTATCTGATGGTGGTTTTCTGCAACCTTTTTTAAAATGGTGCATATGGTAGAAAGTACAGGTGATGCCCCACAAAGGAACAGTTGCCACCAGTACAAAAGAATTAGATTATGATCTATGAAAAAAGCACAAGTTTACATATGTCTTGGGAGTTGTATCAATGTTCCTTACATGAGAGATTATTTACTCAGATAAAAAAAGAACAGTAGTCTTTTTGAAGGAAACAAGTATGCTGAAATAAATATCTGAATTCCTTTTTCATAATCAAAAGGTTGTTTGACTGGGTGATATTGCTTAGAAAGCTACTTTACGGTGTCACACATGGAGAGGAGGACGATTGGAAAATTTCTTCCAAATAATTACGAAGTCATGCATAGTTATAGATTACCTTTTTTGTATGTCTTATGTGAATTCACACTTTGAAGGAAGTTTTTCATTTCTACATATAAACAGATGCGATTTATACTACAGGGAAAAGCCTAGATGTAATGAAGTATGCAGATAAAAATGACTGCAAATTAAAATGTGCACAATGATGGACTTGAAACATAAATACAGTAAAAAAAACTTAAAGTTATGGGAAATTAGAAATAAAAATCGTTAGAAATTATGTTAATAAAAATTTTAATATGAAAATATAGTGTTGTAGGCAAATCACTATGGGAAAAAGGCAAAATTTTGAAGCATGCAAGAGTAAAATAACAAAAATGAACCCATATCATAGCAGTTCATCAATATTCTATAGACTAGCCCGTGCAAATGCACGGGTTGGCGACTAGTACCTACTAATAAAGTAAGGTGTGTTTCGTTAATTTTTTTATCCGTTCACCGCCGAAAAGAATTCTACCCGAGGTGGTACTAAATTTTTATGTGTTTGTGTGCTAGAAAAACAATTTTCGTATGTGGGCTGCGCACTATGGCTCAGCGAAGTCAGCTCACTTATTTTTCTGCCCACGCAGCTGGGAAATTCTATTTTCCGCACTGGCCGACAAATAGTTGGAGTTTCGCACAGGACAACCAATAATGGGCTGGCCCATTTTTTTCTGTGTTTTTACATCTATTTTTATTCTCCTTTCTATATCTCTTTTTTCCCTTCCAAGTTTATTTTTTCTTTTAGAATTTATTTCTTAAATTAGAAATTCTCAAAAATTATTCAGAATTAAAAAAACAAATTTTGGAAAATGTTCAGAATTCCAAAATTTGTTGCTATTTTGAAAAATATTCGAAATTTGCAAAAAGTTGCCCATTTTTTAAAATAATATTGTTTTTAAAAATAGTTCAAGATTTCTAAAAAGAAAATGGCATTTCAAAAAATGCTTCAAATTCGAAAAATATTTATGTTGTAGAAAAAATTTCAAAATTTAAAATAATGTTCGATTATAAAAGATACACATTTTCTAGAAATCTTATGAATCTTCAACACATGTTCCCATTTTAAAAAAATGTTTATAAATTCAAATAATCTTAATGTTTTTATAAAAAAGTTGTTGTTTTCAGAAAATGTTTGTGAATTTTAAAAGATGTTCCCTTTCATATTTTGTTCGCATTTTTTTGATAGTGTACACAATTTTCAAAAACTATTTAATATTAAAAAAATTGTTCATGTTTCCTAGAATATTCAGAAACTTCGAACCTTAAAATCCCCTCGATTGAAAGGATTGAAAGGGTAGATTGAATAACTGATGGGCCTTCCCTGGCATACGATGACGTAACAAAACTCTTAAATGCCCTTGATCAATTAATGGAAAAATAGCTGCCTGAATTCTTCACACGAGGCGAAACCGAGAAGCTAAATATTACTTTTCCGTGTGCACACAGGGTTTTTCTTGTACATATAATATGCTCACTGACTTTAAATGCACATATCTTTTAAACCGTAACTCCGATTTGAACATGTTATATATGAAATTTGATTAGAAAATATATAGAATATGAATATGAAATTATTTTTACCTGTTAAGTATTTTTAAATATTATTTTGGAATATATTTGAGTCAAACCAAATGATTTTCTAAATTATCTGTATCTTTTAAACCGTAACTTCGATTTTAACATATTATATATGAAATTTTATTAGAAAAATGTGTGGAATCTAAATATGATGTTAATTTTACCTATTAAATATTTTTAAAATACTGTTCTGGAAGCAAACTTATAATTTATAGCGCAAAATCGTTTTTTTTTATACCAGCAGCGATCCAGATTGCAAATAAACACCCCACTATAACCATATTGGGAAAAGAAAACATCGATAACTACACATGCATACCTCTGAAACATGTCGCAGGGGAAAACAATAGATTTCTCATCGCGAGAGTGAGAGAAAGCGAGAGAGAGAGAGAGAGAGAGAGAGAGGGAGAGGGAGAGAGAGACGCCTTAGGATTAACCATATTCAACACATGTTTTTTGTTGTTTTGTGTGAACACCGAGACCATCGCCGGCGAGGGTGAGAAGGAGGATAAGCGGCAACACAAATATGATGCCTCGCAAAAATAAAGAAGATGGACCTATTGTGGTCTTGAGTGATGGTTGTTGAGTTAAGAGCGTGTGTTATGTTTTCTCTCCCGTTGCAACACACTCTTTTCCGCTGCCCAACTTACTGATTCTGGCTGTCGTGTCATTCTTGATGCCTTGTTTATTAAAAAAGGTGTGTTAAAGGAGAATGATACAAGTAGTGCGATAAGCAAAAAGTAGGGCTATTTGACATGTCCTCTCCAAGGGCAAGCTGAGGAATGGTATTTAAAACAAGTATTTCACTCGTTATCGGGATCCGCCTGGGATTTCCATGGTGCGACGTAGCTTTCTGCCTCCTTGGTTGCTGCATCATGTGTCCGGCAATCATACTGCCGGACAGGGTTTCCAGAGATTAAAGTCCTGAAAGAGAGAAAAATAACAAAGCGGGAAGCCCCTAGTGCAGTTGAGCCGCGTCTTGGGGCGTGCCGTAGTCGTGCCCCCCTCCCCACCTATGCCCATGGTATTTTCAATGCTAATTATGTACGCGTGGCACGGATTTCGCCATTTGGCGGGACTGGGGTGGGGGCCGCATTGCTATGCGAGCTCGCAACATGCCAGGAGGTCTTGTTGCCGATTACTCCGGGCGCGCTTGAAGGTGTCCGGGTCCTTAATTACAAAACTGGTAGATTGCCTTAAGAGGCTGCTTTGCGCTTCTGCTGCGAGGGCCGTAGTGTGCTCCTCCGTGCGGAGAGAGCGCTCTGTGTTTCCATTAACTGTGATGACCCCCGAGGTCCTGGCATCTTGAGCTTGAGGTATGCATAATGCGGTACCACATTGAATCTCACAAATGCGGTTCGCCCGAGTAGTGCATGATAGCCACTGCGGAATGGGACTATATCGAAGATTAACTCCTCGCTTCGGAAGTTATCCGGGGATCCGAAGACCACTTCCAGTGTGACTGAGCCTATGCAATGGGCCTCTACACCTGGTATGACGCCTTTGGAGGTCGTTTTTGTGGGTTTGATCCTTCAGGGGTCTATACCCATTTTGCGCATTGTGTCCTGATAAAGCAGGTTCAGGCTGTTGCCGCCATCCATAAGGACTCGAGTGAGGTGAAATCCATCAATGATTGGGTCTAGGACCAGTGCGGCGAATCCGCCATGATGGATACTAGTGGGGTGGTCCCTGCGATCGAAGGTGATCGGACAGGAGGACCATGGGTTGAACTTTGGGGCGACTGGCTCCAACGCGTATACGTCCCTTAGCGCACGCTTCCGCTCCCTCTTGGGGATGTGGGTTGCGTATATCATGTTCACCGTCCGCACTTGTGGGGGGAACCTCTTCTGTCCTCCAGTGTTCGGCTGCCGGGGCTCCTCCTCGTCATCGCTATGTGACCCCTTATCTTTGTTTTCGGCATTTAACTTGCTGGCCTGCTTGAACACTCAACAGTCCCTGTTGGTGTGGTTGGCTGGCTTGTCGGGGGTGCCGTGTATTTGACACGAGCGATCGAGTATACGGTCCAAACTGGACGGGCCCGGAGTGCTTCTTTTGAATGGCTTTTTCCGCTGATCGGGTTTAGAGCCTTTGAATCCGGCATTGACTACCGTATCCTCGGTATTGTCGTTGTTGATGCGGCGCTTATGTTTGTTGCGACGTGACATGCCATTGCCGTCTTTGATATCCGAAGTATCATGGTTCTTTGATATGTTATTCCTGCGAGCCAGCCAGCTGTCCTCTCCCGCACAAAAGCGGGTCATGTGTCATGAGGGCTGCCATAGATTTCGGCTTTTCCTGGCCAAGGTGCCGGGCGAGCCACTCATCGCGGATGTTGTGCTTAAAAGCTGCTGGGGCCTCTGCATCCGGACAGTCGATGATTTGATTTTTCTTTGTCAGGAACCGTGTCCAGAATTGCCTGGCCGATTCCTCTGGGTGCTAAATTATGTGGCTCAAGTCATCGGCATCTGGTGGTCGCACATAAGTGCCCTGGAAGTTGTCGAGGAATGCAGCTTCCAGATCTTCCCAACAGCCAATGGATTCTGCTGGCAGGCTGTTGAGCCAATGCCGAGCTGGTCCTTTGAGTTTGAGTGGGAGGTATTTGATGGCGTGTAGATCGTCACCGCGGGCCATGTGGATGTGCAGGAGGAAGTCCTCGATCCATACCGCGGGATCTGTTGTGTCGTCGTATGATTCGATATTTACGGGTTTGAAACCTTTGGGATCTGGTGATCCATTACTTCGTCTATGAAGCATAGGGGTCTGCGGCGCCTCTGTACTGGGCTATATCGCGACGCAGCTCAAATGAGTCTTGTCCGCTGTGTTTAGCCCGGCCGGATTTACTTTTACTATATCCGGCGTGACGGTTATCGTCTCGCATAATGGCGCGCCCTCGTGATCCGTAGATTGATCTTGCGTGTTTTGCTTTGTCCTCCAATACGTCTCGCAGGTCTGGCGTATTTCCCCATGCCTTGATAGTTTTATTTGATTGGCGTCGGGGTGCGGGCTGAGCTTTTGGCTGAAATGCCTCTCTGTCGCGGCCACGAGGTGGCCGATCAGTCGCGTCATACGCTGGAGATGTAGGTTTTGGTGCTTCCTCCTCCAGTCGGGGTAGCAATCTACGCTTTGGGTAGCTCTTGGAGGGACGTTCGAGTTTATATTTCTCGCCCGCAAGGACTTCAGTCCATCTGTCGGCTAGCAAATCTTGATCAGCTTGAAGTTGTTGCTGCTTTTTCTTAAGGCTGTTTGCCGTGGCTATAACCGGCACTTTAAGCGCTCTTGTTCGACGGGATCCTCAGGCACGACGAATTTGTCATCGTCAAGGCTTGCCTCATCTTCGGATGGAGGCATGTAATTATCATCCTCCGACTCTCCATCTACCGCTCTCTCGGGAGGGCTGGTTTCTCCATCCTCCTGCTCTAAATCTTGCTGGAGGGGATTGTTGTTATCTTCAGCACTGTCCGGAGCGCTATTATCTCCTGTGCCGGTATCACCACTTTTGCCTTGGCGGGACTTAGAGCGGCTCCGCTGACGTCGGCGCTTGGGTTGCTTCTTGGAGGGGTCATCCTCCGCTGTCCCGTCGCCATTGCCTTCTTTGGGTGTGTCCACCATATATATATCATATGATGAGGTGGCTATCCAGTGCCCTGTGGGCAGTGGTTCTTGTTCACCTCCTGCATCGTCGTCCATGCCGTCGATGTCTTCGGAGTCGAAGTCGAGCATGTTGGTTAAATCGTCGACGGTGGCTACTAAGTGGGTGGTGGGTGGGCATCGAATTTCTTCGTCAACCGCACCCGATCCTGCCGAACATAGTTCGGCCAGGACTCTCCTGACAGGGAGAGAGACCTTAATGAGTTCAGTATGTCGCCGAAGGGCGAGTGCTGAAGATATCCATGGAGGTAAACTCCATAATCGGCGCCCAGTCAGATTCGATAGGCACGGGCGCAGGCGGTTCGAAGTCCGTGGCTGGGGAAGAATCTGGTAGTTCGGCGTCACGGCTCCCGTGAAGGGTAAGGTCGATCCTCGGCTCGATCGCCGCTGAGAGTACGGCCTTCGTGGCGGGGTCTATCCACCCATCCATGGATGGCGCGATTGGCTCCGAATTGAGGGTCGGAGCAATTGCCGGTGCGATCTCCTGAACACTGTCCGATGGTAGAGCTAAATCATGCTCATCGAGACCGTGTGGCGCACTCGGTAGGGGCTCGAATCCGTTGAAGATCAAGTCTCCGCGGATATCGGCCATGTAGTTTAAGCTTCCAAACCTGACCTGGTGGCCAGGGGCGTATCTTTCGATCTGCTCCAGATGGCCAAGCGAGTTGGCCCGCAGTGCGAAGCCGCCGAATACAAAGATCTGTCCGGGGAGAAAATTCTCACCCTGGACTACATTGCTATCGATGATTGAAGGAGCCATCAAGCCTAATGGCGACGACATAGAGGAACTCTCAATGAAACAACAATGCCGGTGTCAAAACCGGCGGATCTCGGATAGGGGGTCCTGTCGTGGTTTTGTCACGGCAGATGTCCTCGTGAAAGGACTTAGTCATGGAGCCATCGCTACGGGTTGGCTTGAAGGGGTTAAAGCGGACACAGGGACGCAAGAGAGTTTATACTAGTTCGGCCCCTTTGATGAAGGTAAAAGCCTACGTCTAGTTGTGATGGAATTGATGGGGTTTCGATGATTAGGGAGCAAACAAGCTTCGCCTAAGTGTCGAGTTGTTGTCTGTCATCCTTGAACCGCCGCCGGGTCGTCCCTTATATACACGGGTTACACCCGTCTGTTCACAGAGTCCCAATACCGGCTCATAGATGTGTCCGGTTTGGTCTCTACTTATTCCTAACATACAATACAAGTTACATAGCAACGCCGATTTACGGCTACAGGCCTTGAACCGACTATGGGCCTTGAGCCCTCATCTGCCTTCTTGGGCTTTAACATAGTTAACTACTGATGAAGTTAACCCGGCCCAGATAGGCCGGTTTACGCCCAGTAGTGATATCCCCAACAGGTCCCGAACTGTGTGTCTAAGGCGGATGGTAACAGGAGGCAAGGGACACAATGTTCTACCCAGTTTCGGGCCCTCTTGATGGAGGTAAAACCCTACGTCCTGCTTGATTTATTCTTGATAATATGAGTAATACAAGAGTTGATCTACCACGAGATCGGAGAGGCTAAACCCTAGAAGCTAGCCTATGGTATGATTGTATGTTGTCCTACGGACTAAAACCCTCCGGTTTATATAGACACCGGAGGGGGCTAGGGTTACATAAGGTCGGTTACAAAGGAGGAGATAAACATATCCATATTGCCTAGCTTGCCTTCCACGCCAAGGAGAGTCCCATCCGGAGACGGGACGATGTCTTCAATCTTGTATCTTCATAGTCCAACAGTCCGGCCAAAGGATATAATCCGGCTGTCCGAAGACCCCCTAATCTAGGACTCCCTCAGCTAGCTTCTAGGGTTTGGCCTCTCCGATCTCGTGGTAGATCAATTCTTGTAATACTCATATTATCAACAATAAACAAGCAGGACGTAGGGTTTTACCTCCATCAAGAGGGCCCGAACCTGGGTAAAACATCGCGTCCCCTGCCTTTTGTTACCATCCGCCTTAGATGCACAGTTCGGGACCCCCTACCCGAGATCCGCCGGTTTTTACACCGACAGGGGTTGTGCATGATGAGAGCATTCTTGTGTGATGAAAATGGAGCAGGACCAAACTATATGATTTTGTAGGCATGAACTTTCTTTGGCCATGTTATTTTGAGAAGACATGATTGCTTAGTTAGTATGCTTGAAGTATTATTATTTTTGTGTCAATATTAAAATTTTGTCTTGAATCTTTCGGATCTGAATATTCATGCCACAATAAAGAAAATTACATTGGGAATTGTGCTAGGTAGCATTCCAGATCAAAAATTCTGTTTTTATCATTTACCTACTCAAGGACGAGCAGGAATTAAGCTTGGGGATGCTTGATACGTCTCCAACGTATCTATAATTTTTTATTGTTCCATGCTATTATATTATCTGTTTCGGATGTTTAATGGGATTTATTATACACTTTTATATTATTTTTGGGACTAACCTACTAACCCAAGGCCCAGTGCAAATTGCTGTTTTGGCCTATTTCAGTGTTTCGCAGAAAAGGAATATCAAACGGAATCCAAACAGAATGAAACCTTCGAGAGAGTTATTTTTGGAACAAACGTGATCCAGGGGACTTAGAGTGGACGTCAAGAAAGGAGCGAGGAGGCCACAAGGCAGGGAGGCACGCCTGCCCCCTGGGCGCGCCCCCACCCTTGTGGGCCCCTCGCAGCTCCACTGACCTACTTCTTCCTCCTATATATATCCATATACCCCAAAAACATCCAGGA
Source organism: Triticum urartu (assembly GCF_003073215.2). Lineage (NCBI taxonomy): Eukaryota > Viridiplantae > Streptophyta > Magnoliopsida > Poales > Poaceae > Triticum > Triticum urartu. Next base: position 679,153,238 of record NC_053028.1, read on the forward strand.
GCACCAGGAAACCCTATTTCCACCGCCGCAACCTTCTGTACCCAAGAGAACCCATCTTGGGGCCTTTTTCGGAGCTCCATCGGAGGGGGGATCAATCACGGAGGGCTTCTACATCAACACCATAGCCTCTCCGATGATGTGTGAGTAGTTTACCACAGACCTTCGGGTCCATAGTTATTAGCTAAAAAGTACTCCTCGATCTTCTTGGAGATCTATTCGATGTAATTCTTTTTGCGGTGTGTTTGTCGAGATCCGATGAATTGTGGGTTTATGATAAAGATTATATCTGAACAATATTTGATTCTTCTCTAAAATCTTTTATGTATGATTTTTTATCTTTGCAAGTCTCTTCGAATTATCAGTTTGGTTTGGCCTACTAGATTGATCTTTCTTGCAATGGGAGAAGTGCTTAGCTTTGGGTTCAATCTTGCGGTGTCCTTTCCCAGTGACAGCAGGGGCAGCAAGGCACGTATTGTATTGTTGCCATCGAGGATAAAAATATGGGGTTTATATCATATTGCTTGAGTTTATCCCTCTACATCATGTCATCTTGCCTAATGTGTTACTCTGTTCTTATGAACTTAATACTCTAGATGCATGCTGGATAGCGGTCGATGTGTGGAGTAATAGTAGTAGATCCAGAATCATTTCGGTCTACTTGTCGCGGACGTGATGCCTATATACATGATCATGCCAAGATATTCTCATAATTATGCACATTTCTATCAATTATTCGATAGTAATTTGTTCACCCACCGTAATACTTATGCTATCTTGAGAGAAGCCACTAGTGAAACCTATGGCCCCCGGGTCTATCTTTCATCATATAAGTTTCCAATCTATTTTACTTTGCAATCTTTACTTTCAATCTATATCATAAAAATACCAAAAATATTTATCTTATTATCTCTATCAGATCTCACTTTTGCAAGTTGCCATGAAGGGATTGACAACCCCTTTATCACCTTGGTTGCAAGGTTCTTATTTGTTTGTGTAGGTACGAGGTGACTTGCGTGTAGTCTCCTACTGGATTGATACGTTGGTTCTCAAAACTGAGGGAAATACTTACGCTACTTTGCTTCATCACCCTTTCCTCTTCAAGGGAAAACCAACGCAATGCTCAAGAGGTAGTGATACGTCCATTTTGCATCATGCTTTTATATCGATATTTATTGCATTATGGGCTATTATTACACATTATGTCACAATACTTATGCCTATTCTCCCTTATTTTACAAGGTTTACATAAAGAGGGAGAATGCCGGAAGCTGGGATTCTGGGCTGGAAAAGGAGCAAATATTAGAAACCTATTCTGCACAGCTCTAAAAGTCCTGAAACTTCACGGAAGACGTTTTCAGAATATATAAAAAATACTGAGCGCAAGAAGTTCACCAGGGGGGCCACACCCTGCCCACGAGGGTGGGGGCACGCCCTACCCCCCCTGGGCGCGCCCCCCCCTACCTCGTGGGCCACCTGGTGGCCCTCCGGTGGCCATCTTCTGCTATATGAAGTCTTTCGATGAGAAAAAAATAATAAGCCATCTTCTCGGACGAAACTCCGCCGCCACGAGGCGGAACCTTGGCGGATCCAATCCAGGGCTCCGGCAGAGCTGTTCTGCCGGCGAAACTTCCCTCTGGGAGGGGGAAATCATCGTCATCGTCATCACCAACGCTCCTCTCATCGGGAGAGGGCAATCTCCATCAACATCTTCATCAGCACCATCTCCTCTCAAAATCCTAGTTGATCTCTTGTATCCAATTCTTGTCTTCAAGTTCGGGATTGGTGCTAGTAGGTTGCTAGTAGTGTTAATTACTCCTTGTAGTTGATGCTAGTTGGTTTATTTGGTGGAAGATCATATGTTCAGATCCTATATGCATATTAATACCCCTCTGATTATGAACATGAATATGCTTTGTTAGTAGTTACGTTTGTTCCTGAGGACATGGGAGAAGTCTTGCTATTAGTAGTCATGTGAATTTGGTATTCGTTCGATATTTTGATGAGATGTATGTTGTCTCTCCTCTAGTGGTGTTATGTGAACGTCGACTACATAACACTTCACCATGATTTGGGCCTAGAGGAAGGCATTGGGAAGTAATAAGTAGATGATGGGTTGCTAGAGTGATAGAAGCTTAAACCCTAGTTTATGTGTTGCTTCCTAAGGGGCTGATTTGGATCCATATGTTTCATGTTATGGTTAGGTTTACCGTAATACTTTTGTCGTAGTTGCGGATGCTTGCAATAGAGGTTAATAATAAGTGGGATGCTTGTCCAAGTAAGGACAGTACCCGAGCACCGGTCCACCCACATACCAAATTATCAAAGTACCGAACGCGAATCATATGGACATGATGAAAACTAGCTTGATGATATTCCCATGTGTCCTAGGGAGCGCTTTTCTCTATATAAGAGTTTGTCCAGGCTTGTCCTTTGCTACAAAAAGGATTGGGCCACCTTGCTGCACTTTATTTACTTTTGTTACTTGTTGCTCGTTACAAATTATCCTATCACAAAACTATCTGTTACCACTTATTTCAGTACTTGCAGAGAATATCTTGCTAGAAACCACTTATCATTTCCTTCTGCTCCTCGTTGGGTTTGACACTCTTACTTATGGACTACGATAGATCCCCTATACTTGTGGGTCATCAAGACTCTTTTCTGGCGCCGTTGCCGGGGAGTGAAGCACCTTTGGTAGGTGGAATTTGGTAAGGAAAAATTTATATAGTGTGCTGAAATTTACTGTCACTTGTTACTATGGAAAGTAATCCTCTAAGGGGCTAGTTCAGGGTATCTTCACCCCGACCAGTAGAGCAAAGAGTTGCTTCTCAGCCTACTGAACCTACTGAAAATGAAAATGTTTGCTTTGAAATTCCTTCGGGTATGATAGAAAAACTGCTAGCTAATCCTTTTGTAGGAGATGGAACAAAGCATCCTGATGAGCATCTAATATATGTGGATGAAGTTTGTGGATTATTTAAGCTTGCAGGTGTACCCGGAGATGTTGTTAAGAAGAAGGTATTCCCTTTATCTTTGAAGGGAGGTGCATCGACATGGTATAGGCTATGTGATGATATGGGGTCATGGAACTACAAACGATTGAAATTGGAATTTCATCAAAAGTTTTATCCTATGCATATTGTTCATCGTGCTCGCAATTATATATATATATATATATATATAATTTTTGGCCTCGTGAAGGAGAAAGCATCGCTCAAGCTTGGGGGAGGCTTAAATCAATGTTATATTCATGCCCCAATCATGAGCTCTCAAGAGAAATGATTATTCAAAAATTTTATGCTCGGCTTTCTGATAGCAATCGCACCATGCTTGATACTTCTTGTGCTGGCTCTTTTATGATGAAGACTATTGAATTCAAATGGGATTTATTGGAAAGAATTAAACGCAACTCTGAAGATTGGGACCTCGACAAAGGTAAGGAGTCAGGTATGACACCTAGGTTTGATTGTGTGAAATCTTTTATGGATACCGATGTTTTCCGTAAATTTAGCACTAAATATGGACTTGACTCTGAGATAGTAGCTTCTTTCTGTGAATCTTTTGCTACTTATGTTGATCTCCCCAAGGAGAAGTGGTTTAAATATCATCCTCCCATAGAAGTAAAAGTAGCTGCACCTATTAAAGTTGAAGAAAAGACTATCACTTATAATGATCCTATTGTTCCTACTTCTTATGTTGAGAAACCACCTTTCCCTGTCAGAATAAAGGATCATGCTAAAGCTTCAACTGTGGTTCGTAAAAGCAATATTAAAACTTATACACCTTCTGAGCAAATTAAAGTTGAACCTAATATTGCTATTGTTAAAGATCTCTTGGCTGATAATATTGATGGACATGTTATTTATTTCTGTGATGAAACTGCTAGAATTGCTAAACCTTGTGCTGAAGATAAACCTAGACCTGTGGTAGGCATGCCTGTTATTTCTGTTAAAATAGGAGATCATTGTTATCATGGTTTATGTGATATGGGTGCCAGTGCTAGTGCAATACCTATTGGCCTATGTAGTGAAATTATGCATGATATTGCACCTGTTGAGTTAGAAGATATTGATGTCACAATTAAACTTGCCAATAGAGATACTAGTTCACCAATGGGAATTGTTAAAGATGTTGAAGTCTTGTGTGGGAAAACTAAATATCCTGCTGATTTTCTTCTTCTTGGTTCCCCACAAGATAGCTTTTGTCCCATTATATTTGGTAGACCCTTCTTGAACATTGTTAATGCTAAGATAGATTGCAAAAAGGACGTTGTTACTATCGGTTTAGATGATATGTCTCATGAATTTAATTTCTCTAAATTTAGTAGACAACACCATGAAGAAGAATTACCTAGTAAGGATGAAATTATTGGTCTTGCTTCTATTGCCGTACCTCCTAGTGATCCTTTAGAACAATATTTGCTAGACCATGAAAATGATATGTTTATGAATGAAAGAAGGGAAATAGATGAAGTATTCTTTAAACAGGAACCTATTCTGAAACGCAATTTGCATGTTGAAATCCTAGGGGATCCTCCTCCACCCAAGGGTGATCCCCTGTTTGAGCTTAAACAGTTGCCTGATACTCTTAAATATGCTTATCTTGATGAGAAAAAGATATATCCTGTTATTATTAGTGCTAACCTTTCAGAACATGAGGAGGAGAGATTATTGAAAACTCTAAAGAAGCACCGTTCTGCTATTGGGTATACTCTTGATGATCTTAAGGGCATTAGTCCCACTCTATGTCAACATAAAATAAATTTGAAAGAAGATGCTAAACCAGTTCGTGATCATCAACAGCGGCTGAATCCTAAAATGAAAGAAGTGGTAAGAAAGGAAATACTAAAGCTCCTTGAGGCAGGTATAATATATCCCATTGCTGATAGTCAGTGGGTAAGTCATGTCCATTGTGTCCCTAAGAAGGGAGGTATTACTGTCGTTCCTAATGATAAAGATGAATTGATTCCTCAAAGAATTATTGCAGATTATAGGATGGTAATTGATTTTCGCAAATTAAATAAGGCCACTAAAAAGGATCATTACCCCTTACCTTTTATCGATCAGATGCTAGAAAGATTATCCAAACATACACATTTTTGCTTTCTAGATGGTTATTCTGGTTTCTCTCAAATACCTATGTCAGCCAAGGATCAATCAAAGACTACTTTTACTTGCCCTTTTGGTACTTTTGCTTATAGACGTATGCCTTTTGGTTTATGTAATGCACCTGCTACCTTTCAAAGATGCATGATGGCTATATTCTCTGACTTCTGTGAAAAGATTTGTGAGGTATTCATGGACGATTTCTCCGTCTATGGATCTTCTTTTGATGATTGCTTGAGCAACCTTGATCGAGTTTTGCAGAGATGTGAAGAAACTAATCTTGTCTTGAATTGGGAAAAGTGCCACTTTATGGTTAATGAAGGTACTGTCTTGGGGCATAAAGTTTTTGAAAGAGGTATTGAAGTTGATAAAGCCAAGGTTGATGCTATTGAAAAGATGCCATGCCCCAAGGACATCAAAGGTATAAGAAGTTTCCTTGGTCACGCTGGATTTTATAGGAGGTTCATTAAGGACTTCTCAAAAATTTATCGGCCTCTGACTAATTTATTACAAAAATATATACCATTTGTCTTTGATGATGATTGTGTAGAAGCATTTGAAATTCTTAAGAAAGCATTGATCTCTGCACCTATTGTTCAGCCACCTGATTGGAATTTACCCTTTGAAATTATGTGTGATGCTAGTGATTATGTTGTAGGTGTTGTTCTAGGGCAAAGAGTTGATAAGAAATTAAACGTTATTCAATATGCTAGTAAAACCCTAGACAATGCTCAAAGAAATTATGCTACTTGCGGTTGGGCATTCTGTTGCTGTGGGTGCCTGTCCGTGTGATGTCATCCGGACTGTTATCTTCGACGGAGTCGGGTTGTTTTCCGTGTTGCGTGCGATGGTTCACCCTGCTCTAATCGCTGGTCTATATGATCATTGTTTCTGCCGAGGCGGGATTTGGAGCGCTTATGCGCCGCTTTGACTGCTTCTCGGAGGGAACAACCCTTCGCTGCGTCCTTCCGTTCCTCGTCGTTTCTTTGGGTGTGTCCACCATGTATACGTCATATGATGAAGTGGGCGTCCAGTGCCCTGTGGGCAGTGGTTCCTGTTCGTCTCCTGCATCGTCGTCCACATAGTCTTTCGGAAGTCAAAGTCGAGCATGTCGGTCAAATCATCGACAGTGGCTACTAAGTGGGTGGTGGGTGGGCGGCGAATTTCTTCGTCATCCGCATCCCAATCCTGCCGGACATAGTTCGGCCAGGACTCCTGACAAGGAGAGAGACCTTAATGAGTTTAGTATGTCGCCGAAGGGCGAGTGCTGAAAATATCCGCGGAGGTAAACTCCATGATCGGCGCCCAGTCGGATTCGATAGGCACGGGCGCAGGCGGTTCGGAGTCCGTGGCGGAAGGATCCGGCAGTTTGGCATCACGGCTCTCGTGAAGGGTAAGGTCGATACTCGGCTCGATCGCCGCTGAGGATACAACCTCTGTGGCGGGGTCTATCCACCCGTCCATGGATGGAGCAACTGGCTCCGAATTGAGGGTCGGAGCGGTTGCCGGTGCGATCTCCTGAACATTGTCCATGGTAGAGCTAAATCATGCTCATCGTGACCGTGTGGCGCACTAGGCAGGGGCTCGAATCCGTCAAAGATCAAGTCTCCGCGGATATCGGCCGTGTAGTTTAAGCTTCCAAACCTGACCTGGTGGCCAGGGGCGTAACTCTCGATCTGCTCCAGATGGCCAAGCGAGTTGGCCCAGCTGCGAAGCCGCCGAATACAGATCTGTCCGGGGAGAAAAGTCTCACCCTGGACTGCATTGCTATCGATGAAGGAGCCATCAAGCCTGATGACGACACAGAGGAACTCTCAATGAAAGCACCAATGTCGGTGTCAAAACCGGCGGATCTCGGGTAGGGGGTCCCGAACTGTGCGTCTAGGCGGATGGTAACAGGAGGCAGGGGACACGATGTTTTACCCAGGTTCGGGCCCTCTTGATGGAGGTAAAACCCTACGTCTGCTTGATTATTCTTGATGATATGATAGTACAAGAGTAGATCTACCACGAGATCAGAGAGACTAAACCCTAGAAGACTAGCCTATGGTATGATTATATGTTGTCCTATGGACTAAAACCCTCTGGTTTATATAGACACCGGAGGGGGCTAGGGTTACACAAGGTCGGTTACAAAGGAGGAGATATACATATCCGTATTTCCTAGCTTGCCTTCCACGTCAAGTAGAGTCCATTCCGGACACGGGACGAAGTCTTCAATCTCGTATCTTCATAGTCCAACAGTCCGGCTGTCCGGAGACCCCCTAATCCAGGACTCCCTTAGTAGCCCCTAAACCATGCTTCAATGACGATGAGTCCGGCGCGCAGTGTTGTCTTCGGCATTGCAAGGCGGGTTCCTCCTCCGAATACACCACGGAAGAGTTTGAATACAAGGATAGTGTCCGACCCTGCAAAATAAGTTCCACATACCACCGTAGAGAGAATAATATTTCCACAAATCTAATCTGCTGACACGTTTTGGCAGCATGACATCATGCCACGACCCGGTAATTATTCGAACCGTTTTTCTTTAACCAGCCCCGCAGATAGCGCGAGGCGGTTTCTTGACACGTCTTGTCAAAGCAGAGATCGTGTTCCCCTTATCACGGGATTCTCATTAATACAAACATGGGTAACCCAACCATGCCTGTTGGTATGACTCCTAGATCTTAGGTAAGTCTCAAACGGCCACGAGGAGGACGCCTGATATTCACCCCCTTTATAAAGGGACATGACTTTTTCTTTTTCCCTCCCGTGCTCAATAGAATCCTTCCCCCGCCTCAAGTTCTAAGACCCAAAGCTTAGGTCAGGTGCTTCGGACCTTCAATCATGTCCGGATCCAGCCTTCAAGGCCGGTGGATGCCTTCCTCCGTCACGGAGGAGGACATCAAGAAGTTGAGGGAGGCCAGATATCTGACCGCCAAAATTTCGCATAGGCTGCCCGCCCGAGGGCAGGTCGTCCCTACTCCCGAACCCAACGAGAGCGTTGTGTTCATCTCCCACTTCCTCCGAGGACTAGGCCTCCCTCTGGATCCCTTTGTTAGGGGTCTTATGTTCTATTACGGGCTAGATTTTCACGATCTGGCCCCGGATTCCCTTCTTCACATCTGGTCATTTATTGTCGTTTGTGAGGCCTTCCTCTGCATTACCCCTCACTTCGGTCTGTGGCTCAAGACCTTCAATGTGAAGCCGAAGATGGTTGAGGGGCAGTACTCAGCGCGCGGAGGTGCTCTAATAAGCAAAACTGCTGACGCTCCATGGCCAAAGGGTTCTTTTCCAGAGGTGTCTGGATTGTGGAAACGGGAGTGGTTTTACGTCACAGCTCCCCGAAGTGCCAAGTGGGTAGCTGCCCCCACCTTTCGCTCGGGCCCTCCACCACAATTGATGTCATGGATCAGCAGGGGGCTGAGCTGGGGTCCAGCCAAGGACGTGTCAATACTACAGAGCCGCATCCGTGATCTCTTCGAGGGAGATTTCAGTATGGTTATGGTAATGCAAGTTATGCTGGTTCGTCGAGTCCAGCCTTGCAAACGCCGACCCCTCCGCATGTGGGAATTCAACTCGGAAGGACCGCGCACTATTCAGAATTTCCTCGGCATGACACACGAGGAGATGTACAAATCGTTCTTCGGACCCCAAATAGAGTGTCCGGACACTACCGAGGACGTGGGCCTGAGCAGCAACCACACCGCTGCCCAAGTAAGTAATCCCATGGCCAAACATAGTGTCCTTTTATTTATCATGACATCATTCTGAAGAATCTCTTTTTGACCAAGAATGGATAACAAAGGCGAAGATGATCCGGTGTTCGGCCCCCTTCCTCAAGGCTTGGACAATCCGGTGCTGGAAAAGATGCTCGAGCCAGCACCTTGTCTGGTGCCCTCAAAGGAAGATGAAGGGGGGGGAATAAAGAGGGCGAAAGCGGGCCTCCATTGCTAACTATTCCAATCGAGGGAATGAGCGCCTCTGCAAGGGAGGATAACCAAGGGGAAGAATCTGACATTCTCTCTCCCCGGGGAAGGAAGAGGACTACCTCTGAAGATCCGGAAACCAAGGTTTCCAAACGGGAGAAGAAATCTCCGCCAGAGGGTCCTGCCTCGGAGGGTATTCTTGACGCACAATGTCTGTGCGGGGATCAGCCCTCTATCGAGCTGTAAGTAATCAAAAAGTACTCAATAGTGAAGTTATCCTACCTTACTTCTGAGGAAAATAACCGAAGCATTTATCTTGCAGTTTGGATCTTAGCCCTTCTCAGCAGAGCTCGTCTTCGGGGGATCTTCTTCTAGAGATGATGGAGAGCGAAACGCCTCCCCCTGCCACACCGCCTCATGAGGCGGGCGACCCCGAGGTGTCGTCGCGGAGGGTTTCTCCTGATTCGGCAAGGCCAGAAGGTAATCCTATGGCCACCTGAAGTCCCCAGTATCCGGCTCTTGAAGAGAGAAATCAAAAGAGTCCGGCACCGTCTGGTATGTGGTCGGACGTACTGAGGGATCTTCTAGAGCGAGCGACTATCTCAGAAGAGCACCGTACGTTGATGGGTACGGTGATTCAAAGGATTTCTTCCGCCGAAAGCGGGTTGCATGAAGCCTTTATGAGTCTACTGACGGGTTTTGAGGTACATGAAATGATGTACATTTTTGACAGTACCGCACATTTTTAGGTGTGCCCTGTGTAGATAGTAGCCCCTGAGACTCTGGTTGTCATCGAGAACGGCGGAAAACAGAGGATCATAGTCCCAGGTAATAACCAGACCGCCTTTATGTGCAGGTGGTTGAAGCTCCGGTGGCTAGACGGACTGATGGGTTTGTCGAACTAAAGCGGCAACTGGATGCGACAGATGCCGACATCGGGCTTGTTAACAAGCGGCTTGACAAGGCACAAGGTAGGTGATTTTTCTGGTGAATGTCACGTAGTAAGAGCAGCATGATGCTAGTATCTTTAATATGTTGTGACTGTAGATGGAGCGGCCACCGTGGAGACCCTTCGGGCGGAGCTTGCCCGAGCCAAGGAGCAAGCAAGGAGTAGCAATGTGGCCTCTTTAAAGGCGGCCGAAGAGTTAAGAGCCAAAAAGGCCACGCATTGCGAGAGAAAAGAAAGAATGGCCAAGATGGCTGTGAAGTAAAAAGATACTGCCAACCGTTGCCAGCTTCTTGAAGAAGAAAACCGGGCGAAGGCGACCGACCTGGAAAAGGCCACGATGGCAACCAAAGACACCCGCTCTGCAATGAGAGCGAAGAAGGAGGAGCTGCCAAGCCGGGGATATCACGGCTGGGAAGCCCTTTATGCTGCGTAGGATGTTTGGAGATCCTCGATATGCCCATCTCGACCGGCTGTGGAGTGCTACGGACGCATATCTGGACTTGGCGGCGAGTGCTGTCGATGCGGCCGAATACTTCTGGGATCAAACAGATTGTGAAGTGGACAAGCTATTCTGGTCACAATTTAACGTTCCAGAGCGTCCGCTTCCATTGACTGATCGACTGTCCGAATGGGCCGAGCTAAATAGATTGTCTGGACTCGCCATGAGGTCTGTTGTGGATCATGTGTGGCAGGAAAGGCCAAAGCCGAACAACTATTTTAGTTTGGTGCAGTAGTTCCTTGGTGTGGTGCCGCACATCAATGCGATGAAGAGGTCGGCGTGCATAGAAGGCTCGCGGATGGCCCTTGCCCGTGTCAAAACATACTGGGCGGAGATGGATGCCACCACTGTTGCGGCGCAGTGTTCGGCCATAGGCCGAGTGGCTGCCGAGCACTATTTTGAAGAAGTTCTTGAAGGCGCTCATTCGATAGAGGCCCAGTGCTCGAAGAATATTATGTTTGAGTGACATATATTCCCATTGTATAGACAATGTTTTATTAAGTTTATCAAGGTTTTATTTATAGTTTTGCCTAAAAGTGCCTCCTGTGCGGCCATTTATGTATATATGTATATAACCTGAAAGATGGCAGTCGTCGGCTTCAGCCCCCACGCATATAATGCGGGGGTGTTCGCAGAAGACGCATGTTCACACTTGATCCAACGTCTTGGAACATTAAGGAGGTGATAGCGCAGCGAACTAGGCAACCGGACTATAATGCTTTAACACTTTCACTTAGCCAGAGAAGTTTGACAGTGGGGCTACTATATAGCCCTTGGTGGCTCCACGCTCATCCGGATTCAGGGCAAGTACATGCCTGGCCGGGAAACGGCCCTTTGTTAAGGCGGAGGAATCCCGAAGATTCCGCTAGGTCATCGAGTGGTTGACCAGTCTCACGCTATATCATGATAGTCAGTTTTCGGCTTTCTCTACTGAGGTGCTCGTCCGGATGAACCAAGGCACAATCGCAATATTCTCCTGGTGCCGCCCTATCCGATAGAGCGGAACGTAGGGTAGGAAAACATAGGAGCCGGGCAAACCTAACATTTGACCAAAGACATGATTCGGAGCTAATGCATATAAGGCCAAACTCGCGACGCCGAACACTCCCTAAGGTATTCGGTCTTTATGATGTAAACCGGGCCTAAACAATGCCCTTTGTAATAAGCCCCTGGTGTCCAGGTACGTGCAATATTCTAATGTGGCCACATGCTAAGACGTCAGCATCCTTCTCAATTGTACTGAGAATCCGAGGGATGTGTATCAACAAGAGACAGTAAAAAAGGTTTACGCAGGGTCTTAATCTAAAAAGAATCCTTGGAACGGGTCGCTGCTGCACGTCTGCGCCTATGTCTCCGTTGTGCCGTATTCTGGACGGGTGTAGCACGATGGTCATTTGAAAAAAGAAAGGAACTTAATTGAAAAGTTGTCGTGCAAAAGGTAGGTTATACTAAATAAACCATGTATAGTTAAAAATGAGTAAAGTTGAGCCTAATTGCCACTTGTTTGCGTGCGTTGAGCCCCTTGTATTGTAATAGGGGTATAGCCATCAAACCTGTATCAATTACATATAGCTGCGCCGGACTCGTCCAGCCGAGTCCGTGGTCTTAACGACCTGTCAGATGCTTTAGTTGGTGAGGCCGCTTAGTGTGAGGCAGTCGCATGGTCTTCCGCGCGCAAGTAGCGCTCAATACTTCCATTTGTTGTAATGATGCCACATGGACCGGGCATCTTAAGCGTGAGAGAAGCATAATGCGGTATTGCGTTAAAGCGAGCGAAAGCTTTGCATCCGAGTAGTGCTTGATAGCCACTTTGGAACGGAGCGATGTGGAACGTTAAATTTTATCTACGGAAGTTATCGAGAAAGCCGAATATAACCTCTAGTAGCAGGGATCCCGTGCAATGGGCCTCTGGGCCTGACATTACTCCATTAAAGGTAGTATTGCTGCGGCTAATTTTTGTTGGGTCTGTCGCCATTTTGCGGACTGTGTCCTGATATATTAGGTTTAAACTACTGCCGTCATCCATCAGGACTCGTGTGAAGTGGTATCCGTCAATTATTGGGTCTAATACCAAGGCAGCCCATCCTGCATGCCGGATATTTGTCGAGTAATCCCGATGGTCAAAGGTGATCGGTTGGGACGACCAGTGGCAGAACTCCGCGGTGATAGGCCCTGGGGCATGTGGCACCAGGAGTGCCGCTTTGTTTCTCCCCTTTGTTACGTGTAACACGTTTACTGTTTTGACTTCTGGTGGGAATTTCTTCTGTTCCCCAGTGCTTTGCTTGCGAGGCTCGTCCTCGTCTTCGCTTGGTGTATCCTGCCCCTTATGTTCGGTGTTGAGCTTGCCGGACTGCTTGAAAACCCAACATTCTCTATGGGTATGATTTGGATGCTTATCGGGGGTGCTGTGGATCTGACATATTTTATCCAGAATCTTGTTTAGGCTGGACAGTTCATCTCTGTTGCCTTTGGAGGGCAGCTTTTGCTGACCTGGCCGAGAGCTTCTGAATCCGGCGTTTACCGCCGTGCTCTTCGGGCTTTCTTCTTTATTCCGGCACTTGTTTTTGCTGCGTTGTGATTTCCCGTTTCCGTCCCTGACTTCGGATGTACTTGGGTCGCTGGTGCTGCATCAGGCTAACCAGCTGTCCTCGCCCGCGCAAAAGCGGGTCATGAGGCTTGTTAAAGCTGCCATTGTTCTCGGCTTTTCTTGGCCGAGGTGTCTAGCGAGCCATTCGTCTCGAACGCTGTGCTTGAAAGCTGCTAAGGCTTCGGCATCCGGACAGTCGACTATTTGGTTCTTTTTAGTGAGGAACCTGTTCCAAAGCTTTCGGGCTGACTCTCCGGGCTGTTGAGTTATATGACTTAAATCGTCTGCATCCGGTGGTCGGACATAGGTCCCTTGAAAATTTGCCCGAAAGGCGTCTTCCAACTCTTCCCATCTTCCAATGGAGTTTTCGGCGAGGCTTTTAAGCCAGTGCCGAGCTGGCCCTTTGAGCTTGAGGGGTAAGTACTTGATGGCATGGAGATCGTCTCCTCGAGCCATGTGGATATGGAGAATGTAGTCCTCAATCCAGACCCCAGGGTCTGTCGTTCCGTTGTACGCCTCTATGTTTACGGGTTTGAATCCCTCTGGAAATTCATGGTCCAGCACCTCATCGGTGAAACATAGGGGGTGTGCGGCACCCCTGTATTTGGGTGTACCGTGGTGTTCGGATGTTGTTGTGTTGCATTGCATGCTGGAGCGCGCTTGCGTGGCCCGTATACGGATCTGGTTGCGCCGTCCTTTTGATGCGAGCCCTCGCGTGGATCGCGTACTGGCTTATGTGCGGCGTCGTTTGCCGCTCTGTGTTGGCCACGAGGTTGTCTATCTGACTGGATGGCCGTTTTGTTTTTTAATTGCGGGGGATCTAAGGCCTCCTCATCGAATTCAGGTAGCAATTTTCGCTCCGGGTAGCTCTTGGTGTGGCGATTACCGCCGTACTTCGCTGAAATGTTGAGTACTTCACTCCATCTGATTCTGAGTGTGTCTTGTGTAGCCCTGAGCCTTTGCTTCTGCTTTTTCAGACTCCTCGCAGTGGCAACAAGCCTTTGATGGGCATTCTGTTGCTCCGGGAGCCTGTCCGGTGTGATGTCGTCCGAACTGTTATCTTCGACGGAGTCGGGTTGTTCGGTTTGATTCTCCGTGTTGCCGTGGTCGGGCGATGGTTCACCCTGCTCTAACGCTGGGTCTATATGATCGCTGTTTCTGCCGAGGCGGGATTTGGAGCGGCGCTTACGCCGCCGCTTTGACTGCTTCTCGAGGGAACATCCCTTCGCTGCGTCCTTCCATTCCTCATCATTGTTTTCTTTGGGTGTGTCCACCATGTATATGTCATATGATGAAGTGGGCGTCCAGTGCCCTGTGGGCAGTGGTTCCTGTTCGTCTCCTGCATCGTCGTCCATACCGTCAATGTCTTCGGAGTCGAAGTCAAGCATGTCGGTCAAATCATCGACAGTGGCTACTAAGTGGGTGGTGGGTGGGCGGCGAATTTCTTCGTCATCCGCATCCCAATCCTGCCGGACATAGTTCGGCCAGGACTCTCCTGACAAGGAGAGAGACCTTAATAAGTTCAGCATGTCGCCAAAGGGTGAGTGCTAAAAGATATCTGCGGAGGTAAACTCCATGATCGGCGCCCAGTCGGATTCGATAGGCACGGGCGCAGGCGGTTCAGAGTCCGTGGCCAGGGAAGGATCCGGCAGTTTGGCATCACGGCAGGTCGATACTCGGCTGGATCGCCGCTGGGGATACAGCCTCCGTGGCGAGGTCTATCCACCCGTCCATGGATGGCACAACTGGCTCCGAATAGATGGTCGGAGCAGTTGCCGGTGCGATCTCCCGAACACTGTCCGATGGTAGAGTTAAATCATGCCCATCGTGACCGTGTGGCGCACTAGGCAGGGGCTCGAATCCGTCGAAGCTCAAGTCTCCGCGGATATTGGCCGCGTAGTTTAAGCTTCCAAACCTGACCTGGTGGCCAGTGGCGTAACTCTCGATCTGCTCCAGATGGCCAAGCGAGTTGGCCCGCAGTGCGAAGCTGCCGAATACGAAGATCTGTCTGGGGAGAAAAGTCTCACCCTGGACTGCATCGCTATCGATTATTGAAGGAGCCATCAAGCCTAATGATGACGACACAGAGGAACTCTCAATGAAAGCACAAATGTCGGTGTCAAAACCGACGGATCTCGGGTAGGGGGTCCCGAACTGTGCGTCTAAGGCGGATGGTAACAGGAGGCAGGGGACACGATTGTTTTACCCAGGTTCGGGCCCTCTTGATGGAGGTAAAACCCTACGTCCTTCTTGTTTATTCTTGATAATATGAGTAGTACAAGAGTTGATCTACCACGAGATCGGAGAGGCTAAACCCTAGAAGCTAGCCTATGGTATGATTGTATGTTGTCCTACAGACTAAAACCCTCCGGTTTATATAGACACGGAGGGGGCTAGGGTTACACAAGGTCGGTTACAAAGGAGGAGATATACATATCCGTATTGCCTAGCTTGCCTTCCATGCCAAGTAGAGTCCCATCCGGACACGAGACGAAGTCTTCAATCTCGTATCTTCATAGTCCAACAGTCCGGCCAAAGGATATAGTCCAGCTGTCCGGAGACCCCCTAATCCAGGACTCCCTCAACCCCGATGACAAGCCAAGCAATTGTTTCATACTTTAGTAATCTCAAACTTTTTCAATTTTCACGCAATACATGAGCGTGAGGGATGGATATAACACTATGGGTGGAATAGAATATAATGATTGGGGTTATGTGGAGAAGACAAAAAAGGAGAAAGTCTCACATTGACGCAGCTAATCAACGGGCTAGGGAGATGCCCATCAATTGATGTCAATGCAAGGAGTAGGGATTGCCATGCAATAGATGCACTAGAGCTATAAATGTATGAAAGCTCAACAAAAGAAACTAAGTGGGTGTGCATCAAACTTGCTTGCTCACGAAGACCTAGGGCATTTGAGGAAGCCCATTGTTGGAATATACAAGCCAAGTTCTATAATGAAAAATTCCCACTAGTATATGAAAGTGACAAAACAAGAGACTCTCTATCATAAAGATCATGGTGCTACTTTGAAGCACAAGCAAGGTTGTCAGAATCACGATTCTATTGTACGATTCTACGACTTTACGATCCAAACTAACCCCTATGATTATACGATTTTAGTTCATAGAATCTACGTTTCTACGATCCTGATAGTGAAGATTCTACGATTTGCGATCCTGCCATCGGAGCTCCGATCCGATTCAAAATCGCGATTCTGACAACCTTGAGCACAAGTGCGGAAAAAAGGATAGTAGCATTGTCACTTTTTGTTTATCTTTTTTTGGGCCTTCGTTTTTTTATTTGGCCTTTTTTTCTATTTGGGACAATGCTCTATTAATGATGATCATCACACTTCTATTTATTTACAACTCAATGGTTACAACTCGATACTAGAACAAAATATGACTCTATATGAATGCCTCCGGCGGTGTATCGAGAAGGGCAATGAATCAAGAGTGACATGTATGATAAATTATGCATGGTGGCTTTGCCACAAATATGATGTCAACTACATGATCATGCAAGGCAATATGACAATGATGAAGCGTGGCATAATAAATGAAATGGTGGAAAGTTGCATGGCAATATATCTCGGAATGGCTTTGGAAATGCCATAATAGGTAGGTATGGTGGCTGTTTTGAGGAAGATATAAGGAGGTTTATGTGTGATAGAGCGTATTATATCACGGGATTTGGATGCACCGGCGAAGTTGGCACCAACTCTCAAGGTGAGAAAGGCAATGCACGTTATCGAAGAGGCTAGCAATGATGGAAAGGTGAGAGTGCGTATAATCCATGGACTCAACATTAGTCATAAAGAACTCACATACTTATTGCAAAAATCTACGAGTCATCAAAAACCAAGCATTACATGCATGCTCCTAGGGGGATAGATTGGTAGGAAAATACCATCGCTCGTCCCCGACCGCCACTCATAAGGAAGACAATCAAAGAACACCTCATGTTTCAAATTTGTTACACAACGGTTACCAAACGTGCATGCTACCAGACTTGCAATCTTCAACACAACTATTTCTCAAATTCACAACTACTCAACTAGCACAACTCTAATATCACCATCTTTATATCTCAAAACAATTATCAAGTATCAAACTTCTCATAGTATTCAATGCACCATTTTATGAAAGTTTTTATTATACCAATCTTGGATGCCTATCATATTAGGACTAATTTCATAACCAAAGCAAATTACCATGCTGTTATAAAGGACTCTTTAAATGATATAAGTGAAGCATGATAGATCAATAATTTCTATAAAATAAAACTACCACCATGCTCTAAAAAGATATAAGTGAAGCACTAGAGCAAAATTATCCAGCTCAAAAGATATAAGTGAAGCACATAGAGTATTCTAATAAATTCCGATTCATGTGTGTCTCTCCCAAAAGGTTTTTACAGCAAGGATGATTGTGGTAAACTAAAAAGCAAATACTCAAATCATACAAGACGCTCCAAGCAAAACACATATTATGTGGTGAATAAAAATATAGCCTCAAGTAAAGTTACCGATGGACGAAGATGAAAGAGGGGATGCCTTCCGGGGCATCCCCAAGCTTAGGATTTTTGTTGTCCTTGAATTTTACCTTGGGGTGCCTTGGGAATCCCCAAGCTTAGGCTCTTTCCACTCCTTATTCCATAATTCATCAAATCGTTACCCAAAACCTGAAAACTTCACAACACAAAACTCAACAGAAAATCTCATGAGCTCTGTTAGTATAAGAAAACAAACCACCACTTAAGGTACTGTAATGAACTCATTATTTATTTATTGGTGTTAAACCTACTGTATTCCAACTTCTCTATGGTTCATACTCTCCGATACTAGCCATAGATTCATCAAAAGGAGCAAACAACACACGAAAAACAGAATCTGTCAAAAACAGAACAGTCTGTAGTAATCTGTAGGTTTCGAATACTTATGTAGCCCCAAAAATTCTGAAATAAATTTCTGGACGTGAGGAATTTGTCTAGTAATCATCTTAAAAAATAATCAACCTAATCTCACTCTCCAGTAAAAAATGGCAGCAAATCTCGTGGGTGCTAAAGTTTCTGTTTTTTACAGCAAGATCGCAAAAACTTCCCCCAAGTCTTCCCAAAGGTTCTACTTGGCACAAACACTAATTAAACATAAAAAAACACAACCATAACATAGGCTAGATGAATTATTTATTACTAAACAGAACCAAAAAGCAAGAAACAAAAATAAAATTGGGTTGCCTCCCAACAAGCGCTATCGTTTAACGCCCCTAGCTAGGCATAAACGCAAGAATAGATCTAGGTATTGCCATGATAATGATAGGGCAAATCGCGAAAACTCATCTCATACTCACTACATTCAGTGGCAAGTTTTATTTGTGGCAAGAAAAAGTAGTCAAAATGGCTAAATTTAATGGGACAAAAGTCCCCAAGATCAAGCTCGGGAGGTATTGATTCCTCCTTTGGCCCCTCAAATTGCACGACCAATTCATCATTATAAGCATTCATTTGGCAAAAAGTCATGAGCCTTTGTTCAAGAGAAAATCCTAACCCATTATTCTGGATGGCAAAATTATTATTAAGTTTAGAAATCCTGTCAACTAGAACGTCGGTAGGAACCTTTTTTCTAAGGTTTTCATTAAAAGCAACATGATCTAAAGATCGGAAGCGCATTATGTCTTCTTGATAAAAAGGATTGCTTCTATGGGAGGACGGCCGGCGTCCACCCTATAATGCGCAAATATTTCATTGGCTTATTTTATTATGAATATGTACTCACGAGCTAAAAAGATGGTAGCTGCTCGCTTAATAGAAGAATGCTCAATATTACAAAATTCTAGAAAAATCCTTTGGATGCAAGGGTGCATATGAATAAATTTTCTTTCAAGTTCAACTATGATCAAAGATATAGCATCCTCAAAACTACTAGTTCTATGGACAATAGACCCTCCCATAGTAGGTAAAGCACCAACACAAGTAAAGAAATCTTGAATAACTCCTTTTCCAATAATATTACCACTACCGATCCGAAACTTTTTAGTATGAAAAATAGTTGGTTCTTCATGAGGATAAACAAAAGCATCAACGTTTTCCATGTTATTACCACTATCCTTATCAACGATAACCTCCTCAATTTCAGACATGATGGCAGCAAGAGACAAGCAAAAAGAGACGAACGGGAAAGAGGGCGAATTAAACGGCAAGGGTGAAGTGGGGGAGAGGAAAACGAGAGGCAAATGGAAAATAATGTAATGCAAGGGATAATAGTTTGTGATGGGTACTTGGTATGTCTTGAATTGTGCGTAGATCTCCCCGACAACGGCGCCAGAAATCCTTCTCGCTACCTCTTGAACACTGTGTTGGTTTTCCCTTGAAGAGGAAAGGTGATGCAGCAAAGTAGCATAAGTATTTCCCTCAGTTTTGAGAACCAAGGTATCAATCGGAGACTACACGCAAGTCACCTCACACCTACACAAACAAATAAGAACCTTGCAACCAACGCGATAAAGGGGTTGTCAATCCCTTCACGGCCACTTGCAAAAGCGAGATCTAATAGAGATAATAAGATAAATATTTTTGGTATTTTTATGATATAGATTGAAAGTAAAGATTGCAAAGTAAAATAGATTGGAAACTTATATGATGAAAGATAGACCCAGGGGCGATAGGTTTCACTAGTGACTTCTCTCAAGATAGCATAAGTATTACAGTGGGTGAACAAATTACTGTCGAACAATTGATAGAAAAGTGCATAATTATGAGAATATCTAGGCATGATCATGTATATATGCATCACGTCCGCGACAAGTAGACCGAAATGATTCTGCATCTACTACTATTACTTCACACATCGACCGCTATCCAGCATGCATCTAGAGTATTACGTTCATAAGAACAAAGTAACGCATTAGGCAAGATGACATGATGTAGAGGGATAAACTCAAGAAATATGATATAAACCCCATCTTTTTATCCTCGATGGCAACAATACAATACGTACCTTGTTGCCCCTGCTGTCACTGGGAAAGGACACCGCAAGATTGAACCCAAAGCTAAGCACTTCTCCCATTGCAAGAAAGATCAATCTAGTAGGCCAAACCAAACTAATAATTCGAAGAGACTTGCAAAGATAAAAAATCGTACATAAAATATTTCAGAGAAGAATCAAATATTGTTCATAGATAATCTTGATCGTAAACCCACAATTCATCGGATCTCGACAATCACACCGCAAAAAGAATTACATCGAATAGAACTCCAAGAAGATCGAGGAGAACTTTGTATTGAGATCCAAAGAGAGAGAGAAGAAGCCATCTAGCTAATAACTATGGACCGGAAGGGCTGTGGTAAACTACTCACACATCATCGGAGAGGCTATGGTGTTGATGTAGAAGCCCTCCGTGACTGATTCCCCCTCCGGTGGAGCTCCGGAAAAGGCCCCAAGATGGGATCTCTTGGGTACAGAAGGTTGCGGCGGTGGAAATAGGGTTTCGTGGTGCTCCTGGATGTTTTTAGGGTATATGGATATATATATACAGGAGGAAGAAGTAAGTCGGTGGAGCTGCGAGGGGCCCACGAGGGTGGGGGCGCGCCCAGGGGGGCAGGCGCGCCTCCCTGCCTCGTGGCCTCCTCGCTCCTTTCTTGACGTCCACTCAAAGTCCCCTGGATCACGTTTGTTCCAAAAATAACTCTCCCGAAGGTTTCATTCCGTTTGGATTCCGTTTGATATTCCTTTTCTGCGAAACACTGAAATAGGCAAAAAATAGCAATTTGCACTGGGCCTTGGGTTAGTAGGTTAGCCCCAAAAATAATATAAAAGTGTATAATAAAGCCCATTAAACATCCAAAACATATAATATAATAGCATGGAACAATCAAAAATTATAGATACGTTGGAGATGTATCAAGCACGAGACAATGCGATGGGTGAGGTATAATGAGGAAGCTCTTTCAGAGGAGATGTCTCTTGATTACTTACATGTGAGGCAGGAAAGAGGCCGGGATAGTCGGCCATGATGGCCACTTCTGTGCCATCATAGCTCGCCTGGGAGAATACTCCCTCCTCGAGCTCTACAAATATGTTCGGATCCTCTTCGAATCCGGGGTCAAGGTCCCGGTTGTGGTATGCCAGCTGTGGAGCGGGACTATGGATCCCCTCGACAACCCTCCACCATTCCTATTTGACAGACGGGTTAGTGTCGGTTAAACATGACTCGGGGAGAGGATTGAATAAAGTGGTGGGATTAAAACTCACCCTGCTAGGAGGATTGTACATCGAAAATCCTTCTCGGAGCGTAAGACGAGTGAACTCCTCTTTCTCCCCTTTATACAGATCAGCCAATATTGCCGCCAGGGCGGTGAGAGAATCTGGACCCTTTCGTCCGCAGCGTGAGGCGTCGTCTTCCCCATTGTAGTGCCACATAGGGATCCCCCTGAATTGGAGCGGCTGAACACCTCGCGCTATGGAAGTGGCCATTACCTCGATTATTGATAATCCGGACTGGGCCAGTGTCCTTATCTTGCCCATTAATTGTTGGACTTCCGCACTATCTTCCTCCTCGAGGCTCCAAGGGCGCCAGCTGTGGCGTTTCTTCAATGGAGCACTGGTAAATTCGGGAAGGCCCATTTGGACTGGGTCAGGGAGAGCAACGTCCTCAATATAGAACCACTCTGAGGCCACTCTTTGGATGCCTTCTTCGGCGCGCCGGACAGGTATCCGGTTCCGGATATGTGCCATATGTCGGCGCCGCCCACCTTGAATGTAGATCCCTTTTGAGAGCGAGGGACGAGGCAGAACAGTTTCCTCCATAGCTCAAAATGAGCCTCGCAGCCCAGGAATAGCTCGCAAAGAGCAATGTAGCCCGCGATGTGTGGAATGGAGCCCGGTGTGAGATTGTGCAGTCGGAGGCCATAATACTCCAGGAGACCTCGGAGGAAAGGATGGATTGGAAATCCAACGCCTCTTATTAAGAAGGATATGAAGCACACTCGCTCCCCCCTGGTTGGATTGGGGAAATTTTCCGCCTGTAAAAGAGGTTAATCCTGCCCGAACGGGGACTAGATCCGCGGTGGGAAGGAATCCCTGCATTTGAAGCTTACTTAGCTGGTCATGGGATACTGAACATTTCTCCCCATCGCCTTTTTCTGAGCCATGGGGGTGGGAGGAAGAACTTGGAACGCTAGCCATGCTGGAATGGTTTCTCCTAGCAAGCTCTAAGGATTTTCCGCTTGGTGTGGAATGGGATCTGAGATCCAGTCCCTTTACATAGACGCCCTTCTTACATGGCCAGGGTGTTATGTGCAAAAAATACTTTGACCTTTCATGTTCACTCTAAATGTGGAAGCCGAAGCAGTGGAGGCGCAGAAGCCAATGGGTACGACATTAAATGGAAAGACGAGTATGACTCTTCGGATCAGACGCTTTGAAGTGTTCGGAGGAAGAACCCGCCTTGCAATGCCGAAGACTATCAGCGCGCCGGACACGTCATCATTGAAGCCTGGTTTGGGGGCTACTGATGGAGTCCTGGATTAAGGGGTTCTCGGGCGTCCGGCCTGTGTAAAGTGGGCCAGACTGATGGGCCATGAAGATACAAGATAGAAGACTTCCTCCCGTGTCCGGATGGGACTCTCCTTTGCGTGGAAGGCAAGCTTGGCATTCAGATATGAAGATTCCTTCCTCTGTAAACCGACTCTGTACAACCCTAGGCCCCTCCGGTGTCTATATAAACCGGAGGATTTAGTCCGTAGAGGCAAGAACAATCACAATCATACAGGCTAGACATCTAGGGTTTAGCCATTACGATCTTGTGGTAGATCAACTCCTGTAATCCTCATATTCATCAAGATCAATCAAGCAGGACATAGGGTATTACCTCCATCAAGAGGGCCCGAACCTGGGTAAACATCGTGTCTCCCGTCTCCTGTTACCATCGACCCTAGACGGACAGTTTGGGACCCCTTACCCGAGATCCGCCAGTTTTGACATCGACAAAATGCGCGCTACTACTATTACTTTAGCAGTAGCGCGGGTCGCAACAGCGTGCTACTGCTAAACCTAGGTTGGTGGGTATTGTCGATCGATTTTACTAGTAGCGCGGTTCCACTAGGCCGCGCTACTGTTAACTGAGTAGCAGTAGTGCCTGTTTTTACCCGTGCTACTACAAATTAGCAGTAGGGCCTCTTTTTGTAACGTGTTGCTGCTAAGATTCTGTGTATAAAGTTTTCCCTAGTAGTGCTAGTTTGTCAGTAGTTAAGCAAATGTACTAATCGGAGTATCACTGCCTAGTGCCACCCATTCATCAAACATGGGCACGTGTGTGGGTTCTCCCGCAGGTGGTGGTGGGGGTCCCATTTGTGGTGGATCCATGCGGTTACTCCAAGATGCCAACATAGCGTGGATGTTAGTTAAACAAGCAAACTAGAAGGTCGGAATGAATGAAAGTGCAAAATTTTAGCTTGGTTTTAAGAGGGCAAAACTAACCGTCATCATCTGACGGTTCTAATCATCGTTTGCCATCACTCGTTCAAGTACTTCCGCACCTCGAGATTCCTATGCTCGACAAAGGCCTTATATGCCTACAAAATTTAGGTTGTTTCGATGTGAGCAATGTTAAAAATAAACTGAGAAAGTGAGAGTGAAAGAAGATAAAGGGGAAGTACTTACAACATGCTGGCGGGCTAAGGGAGGCTGCGAACGCCCCGTACTCTCTAATGGGCTCGGGTTGGTAGCCCGAAGCCGTGTGTACGAGACCAAAGGAGTGATCAAGCCATCGAAACATGGATACTGGCCATGGGACTTCCCCTGGATGGCCACCACTGCCATGTCGTCGATCTGAGACTGGACGACGTCAGCAGCATCTGGACCAGGATGCAACCTCTGAAACTGCTGAGTGTAAGACTCCAGGTGCTCATCGGTCTTGCCGTAGTACTGGCTCTCACTGGCCTTGCGATCACCCCGCTCGCAGGCCAGCTTCTACGACTCAATGTCTGAGAGTGGCCTCTTCAACTTGTCCTCCTGCAACGTCAAACAGAAGTTAGCCATACATAAGAACATGATGGTAAAAAGAAGAACAAAAATGCATCATGCATATAGATATACCTTCATGGCCTTGAAGCCCCAGTGGTTCCTGTTTCCTTGGTCGTGTGTCCCGTCCTTTCCA
Source organism: Triticum urartu (assembly GCF_003073215.2). Lineage (NCBI taxonomy): Eukaryota > Viridiplantae > Streptophyta > Magnoliopsida > Poales > Poaceae > Triticum > Triticum urartu. Next base: position 679,177,449 of record NC_053028.1, read on the forward strand.
CAGTTAGCCCGGGCCTTGCCGCTCTTGGCAGCAAACTCTGCATCCTCCCCGAGCCACCTATCCACCGAACTCACCCATCCATCATCCTTTCCAAAGCACCAAGGAGGAATAACCTAAATAATGTAAGCATGACATGTGAGCACGAAACAATGATATTGACTGCTTATACGTTGGAATGAAAAGTCTCTAATACATACTTACCTTCATGTACTACTCCCTGTTCAAGGTAAGTCCTTGCTTCTATGCTTCACTTTTGCTCATCTTTTGATGAAGGTAGGTGTGGTAGTAGTGCGAGACGGCAACCCAACGCACCTCATACTGCAACTGACGAGCTTTCTTCTTCATCGCAGCCAGCAAGACCACGTCGTCTCTGGCCTTGTGCTCGTCAAGAACTCTATAGAATTGCTGCAATCATGCATAAAACCAGAAGCAAACAAAGCATGCGTTGAGTGATTCGATGATAAACTATGGACGAAACTGAAGACAAGTAATTCCGAAGAGAACTTACCCAAATTTTGGTGATCACGGCCTTAGCGGCCGTCTCGTACTCCGTGTGGCCGGAAGCCTCGTAGTGGGCCCAGCTCGTGGCCAAAACCCGCAGCTCCGGGTCCCTGTCTGGCCTCGGGCAGAATAGACCCGACCAAAACTCCTTCAACAGGACAGTGATAAGACCGTTCAGTTTACGGCCCTATCTGTGAAGGATCCAGTTCCCGCGAAAGAAACAAAGAATTAGCATGTGTGCACTAAGAAAATGTTGCCATGTGTTCAAAATATGATTGAGAGGCACTTACTCTGTCCCCTTGGGTTCAATGAGCCACTTGTTGTCCTCGATAGAAGGTGGTGTAGGTAGTTCTGCAATACCACACAGCCACCCCTTCGGAACACCCGACAGCAAGTCACCCACAAGTCGGGGTCAACCTCCCCTCCACCCCCCTCCTCACCCCCCCCCCCACCACCCTCCTCCTCACCCTCCCCTCCACCACCCTCCTCCTCACCCTCCTCCTTGCCCTCCTCCTCCTCGCCCTCCTCCTGCTGAGGAACATACTCCTCCTCCTCCTCAGACTCAGAAGGTGCCTCAGTATAGGAGGGAATCAAAGAAGACCCCCCTATTTCGGACACGGCCCGGAGTTTTTTTGACCCCTTGCCTCTCCCCCACCGCCTCCTCCTCTAGGGGCTCTCCCCCACCTCCTCCTCCTTTAGGGGGTCTCCCCACCCCCTCCTCCTCTAGGGTCTCCTCCCCGACCCCTCCACCTCCCTATGAGGTGTCATCCTCGCGTAGTCAGGGGGCACCTTGTGGGCTCGTCCACTTCGAGTAAGTCCTTTGAATTTACTAAGGAAACTGGCACCGCTGGACTTGCCCATGATTAGCAAACTTGCATTGAGAAGAGAATAAACAATTAGTAAGGATATCAAATAAACAAGCACATTAAGCATATAGGAAAGAACATTAATAACAGAAGAGCACATTAAGCATACAGAACTTACATTTTCTAGAACCCATATGAATCATCACTATTGTAATCTATTCATCGACCGGTCTCATCATCACTATCACGCATATCTTCTTCGTTGTCTGACGGAGGTGGAGTTTCTTCCTCATCGTCTGTCAGGACCCCGATTCTAAGTCACACCGATCTAGCCTGTAACACCTCATATCACTTTGCGGCCTCATGCACGGTATTCCCACGGGTTTTGCCTTACCATGGTCTGGGACCGTTTGCGCCTTTTGGCTCACGTATATGATAGTGTCGCTAGCATCCATATGACAGAGAACCCGAGCCGACATGACTAGTCGTGAACCCAAAGTGGCACTAACTTACGGGGACGGGCATACATGAATCAACATCGAGCATGTCGGTCGGCAGCATGTGAATCCGGGTAGTAGCACTGGGCTAACAGGACTTCGGGAACCCGGGCTGTAGCAGGCTAGGCAGGACTCCGGATGTCACCGCGTGACATTTCCACGAAGGGACAGACACAGGAACGAAGTGAATCACATGCCGGCCAATCAAGTGTTCCGGAGCAGTAGTGCTGGGCTAGCAGGACTCCGGTGAACCGGGCTGTAGCGGACTACTATGGCTCGTGGAAGCACAAGACCACATTTCCCCATAAGAGAGGCTACCAAGGATAAACAACTAGGTTGTCGGATCCCACACATACCAAGCATTTCAATCATACACACAATATGCTCAATATGTGCAATACAACATGGCATCACAACAAGACTCTATGACTCAGAGTATTATTCATTAGGCTCCGAAGAGCGAGATATTACAAACATGGGTCTCATGACCCAACATACAGAGCATACAAGCAACAAGCACATGCGGAAGCTTAACTTGTCTGAGTACAGACAACTACAAATGAAGAAGGCTGAGAAGCCTGACTTTCTGCAAGACCCTCCCAAGGGTACAAGATCGTAGCTGAGGTAACAAGCTAAACGTCGAAGTCCACGCGGAACTACTAGCGAGACTGAAGTCTCTCTGCAAAACATAAATTAAGCAAACGTGAGTACAAATGTACTCAGCAAGACTTACATCAGAACTAACTACATATGCATCATTATCAACAAAGGGATGGTGGAGTTTGACTGCAGCAAGCCAACTTTTGACTCGGTGGCTAACCTGAACTACGACTGCAAGTAACTCTTTTGAGGTGGCGCACACGAGTCCACATATTCACCATATCAATACTCCACTATGGATCCGCTCCCGGCTCCCTACGAGAAGGCCATCCATAGCACTCATGCTTATCTTGCACATTTTAGAGTATCCACTTTCACTTGTCTATGAACTATGCAAGGGGTCCAAGTTTCCAAATCCGAGGAATCCGGCTATTCGAATAGATAATGATAACCCTGCAGGGGTGTACTTCTTCACACACGCTCTCGCCACTTATCGCCCTCTACACGTCATGTACCTCGGCAACCTTCAAGCGGAAGCCGAGCAAGGGAGTCGGCCATGACCTGACTAACCAACAAGTCTCCAGTCCAGGTTTATCGCCTATTCGGGTCCCATCCGCAAGGACATCCGGCCGTGGTGTCGCTCACGGCCCCAAACGATGTGAGCAGGGTTCCCAAGCCCACCATCCGGGTGCCACTTGGTACACTGTGCCACTGTGCCTAGTCTGTCCCAAGCCCACCTGTACCGGGTGCCACTTGGTAGACTACTAACACTACCTACAAACACCAGAAACTAGTTGCAACTCCTGGACAGAGATCATGTTGATTAATAAGTCGAGAGGGGCACTTAAGCATTCCAATGCGTGGTAGTAGTTGTTCATGGATCACAAACACGGAACTCAGTTCCTGAGGACGGCTGCAATGAGACAACGCACCATGTACTCCTACATGGCCTCTCACCGCTACCTTTACCAAATCGTGTTCACACACTTAGCTCTCAACGGTAGAACATGTTCACCAGATTCCAATTCATCCCCGATGAATCAGACCTGACTCAACTCTAAGCAGTAGCAGGCATGACATACAAACACAAATGAGTAGGCACATCAGGGCTCAAACAACTCCTACTCATGCTAGTGGGTTTCATCTATTTACTGTGGCAATGACAGGTCATGCAGATGAAAGGGGTTCAACTACCGCAGCATGTAACAGTTGAATCGTTGTTGTCCTAATGCAGTAAAAGAGAGCAGGAGCGAGAGAGTGGGATTGTATCGGAATGAACAAGGGGTTTTTGCTTGCCTGGCACTTCTGAAGATAGTATAGTTCTTCATCGGTGTCATCGATCACATCATTGGAAACATCGTCTACTAAGAGGGAACAACCACCGGAAAACACAAAAGAAACAAAATTCACTGCAATGCACAATCAAATGAATGACATGTCATGTTAAGGAACTCAATTGACCTAATGCAGCCGTAAGCCAAGTTAACTGAAGTGGAATTCAAACAGGGTTAAACTCCAACTCCAAATGCTAGTTCATAAATTGCCCTAATCATGATTTATCCTATTCAGTGAGGTTAACTTTTTCAAACACGCATGAAAGTGGTACAGATGGATAGATTAGATTTTTTTGATCATTTTTCATATATAATTTATCTTATTTGGAGTTACGGTTGAATTTCTACGATTTTTAGAAGTTTAGGCAATTTTCTGGAATTTCCTGTAAAAGAATAAATCCAGAAAAAAGTTATTGCATCAGCATGACGTCACTTTGATGTCAGTGGTTAACAGGCGCGGTCCAGGTCAAACCTGACCAGTGGGACCCACTAGTCAGTGTCACAGTTAGTTAACTAACTAATCAAGGTTAGTTTAAGTAGTAAACTAGGTTTGACCAGGGGCGGGGCCCACGTGTCAGTGACCCAGGGGGGTGGTTAGGCACTAATGACGTTGCGATGTCACCAGTCACCGGAGTTGGACACCGGCGACCAAACGCACGGCGGTGGCGCACCGGAGTTGCTCGAAACGGCGCTACAGAGCACCGTTTCGCGCGTGGTTTGCGGCTATGGCGAGCTGGGGGTGTGGCGCGTCTTATGGGGCAAACGCCAGGAGCCGGGGTGGCCTGTAGAGACGGCAGCGACGACGGAGGTGGCGGCCGGAGTTCGGCCTCCAGCGGGCGCAGCATTGCAGCTGGCTAGCGAGCGAACGGAGGGGCGTGCGGGGTTCCTAGATGCTCCAGAGGAACTCTAGGCAACACAGAGCGACTAGGGGAGCTCGGCGACGACGCGGCCATCGGCCATGGCGGACGGCGGCGCGGGAGCTCGTTGTGCAGCAGCTACGGGATGAGCTAGAGCTTGGAGGTAGGGGGTAAACGTAGAGGAGCTCACGGCGATTACGGTACGCGTCTCAGCGGGCTCAGGGAAGGGTTGGTGACGGCGTGAGGTCGTCGGCAATCTCGGCGGCCGAGAGGTTGAAGACGTCGCCATGGTCGTGGTGCGGTGCATCCGGCGTCCTGCGGGTCGTCTAGGAGGCGTAGGCGACGGCGGCGGAGCTTCCACGCAACACGGGAAGGCAAGAGGGGGTCAGGGAGCGCGGTGGTTCACGGCGGCGCTTCCATGGCCGCGTCGGCCGTCGCGGGAGGGAGCGAGGGAGAGGAGGGGATGGACGCGATAGAGAGGGAGGGGGGCCCCGGGGAAGTGCGTGGCGTCTCCGGGGCGTCAAGGAGGAGCCAGGCAGGCTGGGAAGGAGGTGGCGGCCAGGGCGCGTGCCCACGCGCGGTGACCACACGCCCTCCTACCTACCGGCAGGAGGTTGAAGACGGTGGGGGCGCCTGCTGGGCTGGGCCAACAGTGTTGGGCCGCAGCTGGGCCGCCAGGTAGGTTAGGTAGGTGGCCTAGTGGCCTTCTCTCCCTCTCTTTTATTATTTGTTTCAGTTTTTCTAATTGTTTGCCTCTGTTTTGATTTAGTTTAACACCAAATCATTTTTATATAATTCTGAAAATATTTTTTGGAAACTCTCTGAATTAATCCAGTGTCCCTCAATATTTCTCAGAATATTTGGAGCAGTCAAAATATTTATAGCAATGTTTTGGAGCCCCAATCAAATACAATATGTGTTGAGGTAAAATCCAAGATGGCTAGGAAAAACGTGCATCACCTCTCATTGCTGTTTCCAGCATCTACAAAAATCATGAACATTTTTCTAAGACCATTTTGGGTTCTTGGAATTTATTTTGGTTGAACCTATTTGAAATCCATTTGCTGCTAGGGTTTGATCATCCCCATTTCAAGTTTCTGAGAAATTTAAACATGATGCAAGATGATGATGCAATGACCAGCAAGGCCAAAGCTAGGGCTGTGACAACTCACCCCCACTAAACAAGAATCTCGTCCCGAGATTAAGACGTGAGGTAAGAAGACAGAGGGGACATAGAACTGACACAGTCTTCACGATCCATTGCATTTCTGAAGATGTTGATTCGTTGCATCATATTGCTCTTGACGTCTTTGCCTTCGAGATCCTTGTCCAACACGATGATGACAGAAAGAAACTCTATAGAAATCGATCGTCCTTAGAGATCAAGCAACTCACGATCACTTATGAAATGAGAAGTTGAACATCTCTTGAGCTGAGGGCAAAACACACCTTAAAAAGGACGGAAGAAATATGTCAGGACCCCGATCCTAAGCCACATCGATCTAGCATGTAACACATCATATCACTTTGCGGCCTCACGCACGGTATTCCCACGGGTGCCACCTTACCTGGCCCGGGACCGTTTGCGCCTTTTGGCTCACGTATATGATAGTGTCGCTAGCATCCATATGATAGAGAACCCGGGCCGACATGGCTAGTCGTGAACCCAAAGCGGCACTAACCCATGGGGACAGGCATACATGAATCAACTTCGAGCATGTCGGTCAGCAGCATGTGAATCCAGGCTGTAGCACTGGGCTAACAGGACTCCGGTGACCCGGGCTGTAGCAGGCTAGGCAGGACTCCGGATGTCACCGCGTGACATTTCCCCGAAGGGACAGACACAGGAACGAAGTGAAACACATGCCGGCCAGTCAAGTGTCCTGAGCAGTAGTGTTGGGCTAGCAGGACTCCGGTGAACCGGGCTGTAGCGGACTACTATGGCTCAAGGAGGCACTAGACTACATTTCCCCATAAGAGAGGCTGCCAAGGATAATCAACTAGATTGTCGGATCCCACACATAGCAAGCATTTCAATCATACACACAATATGCTCGATATGTGTAAATACAACATGGCATCACAACATAACTCTACGACTCCAATATTTATTCATTAGGCTCCGAGGAGCGAGATATACAAACATGGGTCTCATGACCCCACATTCAGAGCATACAAGTCAAAACACAAGCGGAAGCTTAACATGTCTGAGTACAGACATCTACAAATGAAAAAGGCTGAGAAGCCTGACTATCTACCAGATCCTGCTGAGGGCACAAGATCGTAGCTGAGGTATCAAGCTAAACGTTGAAGTCCACACGGAACTACTAGCGAGACTGATGTCTCTCTGCAAAACATAAAATAGGCAAACGTGAGTACAAATGTACCCAGCAAGACTTACATCAGAACTATCTACATATGCATCGGTATCAACAAGGGGT